>NC_046317.1:7231763-7405144 GCF_009819535.1 Lacerta agilis | reverse complement strand
TTGGCATCATTTTGAGGAAATTGGAGAACGTCAGATTTTTGGTGAAATTCTGACCGCGGGGGTTAGGGATTTTTTTCAAAAAAAGTTTTTCCGCAGGTCAACTTGTCGAGGCCTGATTTCCTTTCCTTTGATGAAAAACCCTTCTGTTTTCACTTGCAAATCTTCTAGGGGAGTCTTGGCAAAATTTTGGCACCATTTTTGAGGAAATTGGAGAACGTCAGATTTTTGGTGAAATTCTGACCGCGGGGGTTAGGGATTTTTTCAAAAAATGTTTTTCCGCAGGTCAACTTGTCGAGGCCTGATTTCCTTTCCTTTGATGAAAAACCCTTCTGTTTTCACCGCCAAGTCTTGCAGGGGAGTCTTGGCAAACTTTTGGCACCATTTTTGAGGAAATTGGAGAACGTCAGATTTTTGATGAAATTCTGACCGCGGGGGTTAGGGATTTTTTCAAAAAAAGGTTTTTGCGCAGGTCAACTTGTCGAGGCCTGATTTCCTTTCCTTTCATGAAAAACCCTTCTGTTTTCACCGCCAAATCTTCTAGGGGAGTCTTGGCAAAATTTTGGCACCATTTTTGAGGAAATTGGAGAACGTCAGATTTTTGGTGAAATTCTGACCGCGGGGGTTAGGGATTTTTTCAAAAAAAGTTTTTCCGCAGGTCAACTTGTCGAGGCCTGATTTCCTTTCCTTTGATGAAAAACCCTTCTGTTTTCACCGCCAAGTCTTGCAGGGGAGTCTTGGCAAACTTTTGGCACCATTTTTGAGGAAATTGGAGAACGTCAGATTTTTGGATGAAATTCTGACCGCGGGGGTTAGGGATTTTTTCAAAAAAAGGTTTTTGCGCAGGTCAACTTGTCGAGGCCTGATTTCCTTTCCTTTGATGAAAAACCCTTCTGTTTTCACCGCCAAGTCTTGCAGGGGAGTCTTGGCAAAATTTTGGCACCATTTTTGAGGAAATTGGAGAACGTCAGATTTTTGATGAAATTCTGACCGCGGGGGTTAGGGATTTTTTTCAAAAAAAGTTTTTCCGCAGGTCAACTTGTCGAGGCCTGATTTCCTTTCCTTTGATGAAAAACCCTTCTGTTTTCACCGCCAAATCTTCTAGGGGAGTCTTGGCAAAATTTTGGCACCATTTTTGAGGAAATTGGAGAACGTCAGATTTTTGGTGAAATTCTGACCGCGGGGGTTAGGGATTTTTTCAAAAAAAGTTTTTCCGCAGGTCAACTTGTCGAGGCCTGATTTCCTTTCCTTTGATGAAAAACCCTTCTGTTTTCACTTGCAAATCTTCTAGGGGAGTCTTGGCAAAATTTTGGCACCATTTTTGAGGAAATTGGAGAACGTCAGATTTTTGGTGAAATTCTGACCGCGGGGGTTAGGGATTTTTTCAAAAAATGTTTTTCCGCAGGTCAACTTGTCGAGGCCTGATTTCCTTTCCTTTGATGAAAAACCCTTCTGTTTTCACCGCCAAGTCTTGCAGGGGAGTCTTGGCAAAATTTTGGCACCATTTTTGAGGAAATTGGAGAACGTCAGATTTTTGATGAAATTCTGACCGCGGGGGTTAGGGATTTTTTCAAAAAAAGGTTTTTCCGCAGGTCAACTTGTCGAGGCCTGATTTCCTTTCCTTTGATGAAAAACCCTTCTGTTTTCACCGCCAAATCTTCCGGGGGAGTCTTGGCAAAATTTTGGCACCATTTTTGAGGAAATTGGAGAACGTCAGATTTTTGGTGAAATTCTGACCGCGGGGGTTAGGGATTTTTTCAAAAAAAGTTTTTCCGCAGGTCAACTTGTCGAGGCCTGATTTCCTTTCCTTTGATGAAAAACCCTTCTGTTTTCACCGCCAAGTCTTGCAGGGGAGTCTTGGCAAACTTTTGGCACCATTTTTGAGGAAATTGGAGAACGTCAGATTTTTGATGAAATTCTGACCGCGGGGGTTAGGGATTTTTTTTAAAAAAAGTTTTTCCGCAGGTCAACTTGTCGAGGCCTGATTTCCTTTCCTTTGATGAAAAACCCTTCTGTTTTCACCGCCAAATCTTCCAGGGGAGTCTTGGCAAAATTTTGGCACCATTTTTGAGGAAATTGGAGAACGTCAGATTTTTGGTGAAATTCTGACCGCGGGGGTTAGGGATTTTTTCAAAAAAAGTTTTTCCGCAGGTCAACTTGTCGAGGCCTGATTTCCTTTCCTTTGATGAAAAACCCTTCTGTTTTCACCGCCAAGTCTTGCAGGGGAGTCTTGGCAAAATTTTGGCACCATTTTTGAGGAAATTGGAGAACGTCAGATTTTGGTGAAATTCTGACCGCGGGGGTTAGGGATTTTTTCAAAAAAAGTTTTTCCGCAGGTCAACTTGTCGAGGCCTGATTTCCTTTCCTTTGATGAAAAACCCTTCTGTTTTCACCGCCAAATCTTCCAGGGGAGTCTTGGCAAAATTTTGGCACCATTTTTGAGGAAATTGGAGAACGTCAGATTTTTGGTGAAATTCTGACCGCGAGGGTTAGGGATTTTTTCAAAAAAAGTTTTTCCGCAGGTCAACTTGTCGAGGCCTGATTTCCTTTCCTTTGATGAAAAACCCTTCTGTTTTCACCGCCAAAGCTTCCAGGGGAGTCTTGGCAAAATTTTGGCACCATTTTTGAGGAAATTGGAGAACGTCAGATTTTGGATGAAATTCTGACCGCGGGGGTTAGGGATTTTTTTCAAAAAAAGTTTTTCCGCAGGTCAACTTGTCGAGGCCTGATTTCCTTTCCTTTGATGAAAAACCCTTCTGTTTTCACCGCCAAATCTTCCAGGGGAGTCTTGGCAAAATTTTGGCACCATTTTTGAGGAAATTGGAGAACGTCAGATTTTTGGTGAAATTCTGACCGCGGGGGTTAGGGATTTTTTCAAAAAAAGTTTTTCCGCAGGTCAACTTGTCGAGGCCTGATTTCCTTTCCTTTGATGAAAAACCCTTCTGTTTTCACCGCCAAGTCTTGCAGGGGAGTCTTGGCAAAATTTTGGCACCATTTTTGAGGAAATTGGAGAACGTCAGATTTTTGGTGAAATTCTGACCGCGCGAGGGATTTTTTCAAAAAAAGTTTTTCCGCAGGTCAACTTGTCGAGGCCTGATTTCCTTTCCTTTGATGAAAAACCCTCCTGTTTTCACCGCCAAATCTTCCAGGGGAGTCTTGGCAAAATTTTGGCACCATTTTTGAGGAAATTGGAGAACGTCAGATTTTTGGTGAAATTCTGACCGCGAGGGTTAGGGATTTTTTCAAAAAATGTTTTTCCGCAGGTCAACTTGTCGAGGCCTGATTTCCTTTCCTTTGATGAAAAAACCTTCTGTTTTCACTTGCAAATCTTCTAGGGGAGTCTTGGCAAAATTTTGGCACCATTTTTGAGGAAATTGGAGAACGTCAGATTTTTGGTGAAATTCTGACCGCGGGGGTTAGGGATTTTTTCAAAAAAAGTTTTTCCGCAGGTCAACTTGTCGAGGCCTGATTTCCTTTCCTTTGATGAAAAACCCTTCTGTTTTCACCGCCAAGTCTTGCAGGGGAGTCTTGGCAAAATTTTGGCACCATTTTTGAGGAAATTGGAGAACGTCAGATTTTTGGTGAAATTCTGACCGCGGGGGTAGGGATTTTTTCAAAAAAAGTTTTTCCGCAGGTCAACTTGTCGAGGCCTGATTTCCTTTCCTTTGATGAAAAACCCTTCTGTTTTCACCGCCAAATCTTCCAGGGGAGTCTTGGCAAAATTTTGGCACCATTTTTGAGGAAATTGGAGAACGTCAGATTTTTGGTGAAATTCTGACCGCGGGGGTTAGGGATTTTTTCAAAAAAAGTTTTTCCGCAGGTCAACTTGTCGAGGCCTGATTTCCTTTCCTTTGATGAAAAAACCTTCTGTTTTCACTTGCAAATCTTCTAGGGGAGTCTTGGCAAAATTTTGGCACCATTTTTGAGGAAATTGGAGAACGTCAGATTTTTGGTGAAATTCTGACCGCGGGGGTTAGGGATTTTTTTCAAAAAAAGTTTTTCCGCAGGTCAACTTGTCGAGGCCTGATTTCCTTTCCTTTGATGAAAAACCCTTCTGTTTTCACTTGCAAATCTTCTAGGGGAGTCTTGGCAAAATTTTGGCACCATTTTTGAGGAAATTGGAGAACGTCAGATTTTTGGTGAAATTCTGACCGCGGGGGTTAGGGATTTTTTCAAAAAAAGTTTTTCCGCAGGTCAACTTGTCGAGGCCTGATTTCCTTTCCTTTGATGAAAAACCCTTCTGTTTTCACCGCCAAGTCTTGCAGGGGAGTCTTGGCAAAATTTTGGCACCATTTTTGAGGAAATTGGAGAACGTCAGATTTTTGATGAAATTCTGACCGCGGGGGTTAGGGATTTTTTTCAAAAAAAGTTTTTCCGCAGGTCAACTTGTCGAGGCCTGATTTCCTTTCCTTTGATGAAAAACCCTTCTGTTTTCACCGCCAAATCTTCCAGGGGAGTCTTGGCAAAATTTTGGCACCATTTTTGAGGAAATTGGAGAACGTCAGATTTTTGGTGAAATTCTGACCGCGGGGGTTAGGGATTTTTTCAAAAAAAGTTTTTCCGCAGGTCAACTTGTCGAGGCCTGATTTCCTTTCCTTTGATGAAAAACCCTTCTGTTTTCACCGCCAAATCTTCCAGGGGAGTCTTGGCAAAATTTTGGCACCATTTTTGAGGAAATTGGAGAACGTCAGATTTTTGGTGAAATTCTGACCGCGAGGGTTAGGGATTTTTTCAAAAAATAGTTTTTCCGCAGGTCAACTTGTCGAGGCCTGATTTCCTTTCCTTTGATGAAAAACCCTTCTGTTTTCACCGCCAAGTCTTGCAGGGGAGTCTTGGCAAACTTTTGGCACCATTTTTGAGGAAATTGGAGAACGTCAGATTTTTGGTGAAATTCTGACCGCGTGGGTTAGGGATTTTTTTCAAAAAAAGTTTTTCCGCAGGTCAACTTGTCGAGGCCTGATTTCCTTTCCTTTGATGAAAAACCCTTCTGTTTTCACCGCCAAATCTTCCAGGGGAGTCTTGGCAAAATTTTGGCACCATTTTTGAGGAAATTGGAGAACGTCAGATTTTTGGTGAAATTCTGACCGCGGGGGTTAGGGATTTTTTCAAAAAAAGTTTTTCCGCAGGTCAACTTGTCGAGGCCTGATTTCCTTTCCTTTGATGAAAAACCCTTCTGTTTTCACCGCCAAGTCTTGCAGGGGAGTCTTGGCAAAATTTTGGCACCATTTTTGAGGAAATTGGAGAACGTCAGATTTTTGGTGAAATTCTGACCGCGCGGGTTAGGGATTTTTTCAAAAAAAGTTTTTCCGCAGGTCAACTTGTCGAGGCCTGATTTCCTTTCCTTTGATGAAAAACCCTCCTGTTTTCACCGCCAAATCTTCCAGGGGAGTCTTGGCAAAATTTTGGCACCATTTTTGAGGAAATTGGAGAACGTCAGATTTTTGGTGAAATTCTGACCGCAAGGGTTAGGGATTTTTTCAAAAAATGTTTTTCCGTAGGTCAACTTGTCAAGGCCTGATTTCCTTTCCTTTGATGAAAAAACCTTCTGTTTTCACTTGCAAATCTTCTAGGGGAGTCTTGGCAAAATTTTGGCATCATTTTTGAGGAAATTGGAGAACGTCAGATTTTTGGTGAAATTCTGACCGCGGGGGTTAGGGATTTTTTTCAAAAAAAGTTTTTCCGCAGGTCAACTTGTCGAGGCCTGATTTCCTTTCCTTTGATGAAAAACCCTTCTGTTTTCACTTGCAAATCTTCTAGGGGAGTCTTGGCAAAATTTTGGCACCATTTTTGAGGAAATTGGAGAACGTCAGATTTTTGGTGAAATTCTGACCGCGGGGGTTAAGGATTTTTTCAAAAAATGTTTTTCCGCAGGTCAACTTGTCGAGGCCTGATTTCCTTTCCTTTGATGAAAAACCCTTCTGTTTTCACCGCCAAGTCTTGCAGGGGAGTCTTGGCAAACTTTTGGCACCATTTTTGAGGAAATTGGAGAACGTCAGATTTTTGATGAAATTCTGACCGCGGGGGTTAGGGATTTTTTCAAAAAAAGGTTTTTGCGCAGGTCAACTTGTCGAGGCCTGATTTCCTTTCCTTTCATGAAAAACCCTTCTGTTTTCACCGCCAAATCTTCTAGGGGAGTCTTGGCAAAATTTTGGCACCATTTTTGAGGAAATTGGAGAACGTCAGATTTTTGGTGAAATTCTGACCGCAGGGGTTAGGGATTTTTTCAAAAAATATTTTTCCGCAGGTCAACTTGTCGAGGCCTGATTTCCTTTCCTTTGATGAAAAACCCTTCTGTTTTCACCGCCAAGTCTTGCAGGGGAGTCTTGGCAAACTTTTGGCACCATTTTTGAGGAAATTGGAGAACGTCAGATTTTTGGTGAAATTCTGACCGCGGGGGTTAGGGATTTTTTCAAAAAAAGTTTTTCCGCAGGTCAACTTGTCGAGGCCTGATTTCCTTTCCTTTGATGAAAAACCCTTCTGTTTTCACCGCCAAATCTTCCAGGGGAGTCTTGGCAAAATTTTGGCACCATTTTTGAGGAAATTGGAGAACGTCAGATTTTGGATGAAATTCTGACCGCGGGGGTTAGGGATTTTTTTTAAAAAAGTTTTTCCGCGGGTCAACTTGTCGAGGCCTGATTTCCTTTCCTTTGATGAAAAACCCTTCTGTTTTCACCGCCAAATCTTCCAGGGGAGTCTTGGCAAAATTTTGGCACCATTTTTGAGGAAATTGGAGAACGTCAGATTTTTGGTGAAATTCTGACCGCGGGGGTTAGGGATTTTTTCAAAAAAAGTTTTTCCGCAGGTCAACTTGTCGAGGCCTGATTTCCTTTCCTTTGATGAAAAACCCTCCTGTTTTCACCGCCAAATCTTCCAGGGGAGTCTTGGCAAAATTTTGGCACCATTTTTGAGGAAATTGGAGAATGTCAGATTTTTGGTGAAATTCTGACCGCGAGGGTTAGGGATTTTTTCAAAAAATGTTTTTCCGTAGGTCAACTTGTCGAGGCCTGATTTCCTTTCCTTTGATGAAAAAACCTTCTGTTTTCACTTGCAAATCTTCTAGGGGAGTCTTGGCAAAATTTTGGCATCATTTTTGAGGAAATTGGAGAACGTCAGATTTTTGGTGAAATTCTGACCGCGGGGGTTAGGGATTTTTTTCAAAAAAAGTTTTTCCGCAGGTCAACTTGTCGAGGCCTGATTTCCTTTCCTTTGATGAAAAACCCTTCTGTTTTCACTTGCAAATCTTCTAGGGGAGTCTTGGCAAAATTTTGGCACCATTTTTGAGGAAATTGGAGAACGTCAGATTTTTGGTGAAATTCTGACCGCGGGGGTTAGGGATTTTTTCAAAAAATGTTTTTCCGCAGTTCAACTTGTCGAGGCCTGATTTCCTTTCCTTTGATGAAAAACCCTTCTGTTTTCACCGCCAAGTCTTGCAGGGGAGTCTTGGCAAACTTTTGGCACCATTTTTGAGGAAATTGGAGAACGTCAGATTTTTGGTGAAATTCTGACCGCGAGGGTTAGGGATTTTTTCAAAAAATGTTTTTCCGCAGGTCAACTTGTCGAGGCCTGATTTCCTTTCCTTTGATGAAAAACCCTCCTGTTTTCACCGCCAAATCTTCCAGGGGAGTCTTGGCAAAATTTTGGCACCATTTTTGAGGAAATTGGAGAACGTCAGATTTTTGGTGAAATTCTGACCGCAAGGGTTAGGGATTTTTTCAAAAAATATTTTTCCGCAGGTCAACTTGTCGAGGCCTGATTTCCTTTCCTTTGATGAAAAAACCTTCTGTTTTCACTTGCAAATCTTCTAGGGGAGTCTTGGCAAAATTTTGGCATCATTTTTGAGGAAATTGGAGAACGTCAGATTTTTGATGAAATTCTGACCGCGGGGGTTAGGGATTTTTTCAAAAAAAGTTTTTCCACAGGTCAACTTGTCGAGGCCTGATTTCCTTTCCTTTGATGAAAAACCCTTCTGTTTTCACCGCCAAATCTTCCAGGGGAGTCTTGGCAAAATTTTGGCACCATTTTTGAGGAAATTGGAGAACGTCAGATTTTTGGTGAAATTCTGACCGCGGGGGTTAGGGATTTTTTCAAAAAGAGTTTTTCCGCAGGTCAACTTGTTGAGGCCTGATTTCCTTTCCTTTCATGAAAAACCCTTCTGTTTTCACCACCAAATCTTCCAGGGGAGTCTTGGCAAAATTTTGGCACCATTTTTGAGGAAATTGGAGAACGTCAGATTTTTGGTGAAATTCTGACCGCGAGGGTTAGGGATTTTTTCAAAAAATATTTTTCCGCAGGTCAACTTGTCGAGGCCTGATTTCCTTTCCTTTGATGAAAAACCCTTCTGTTTTCACCGCCAAGTCTTGCAGGGGAGTCTTGGCAAACTTTTGGCACCATTTTTGAGGAAATTGGAGAACGTCAGATTTTTGGTGAAATTCTGACCGCGGGGGTTAGGGATTTTTTCAAAAAAAAGGTTTTTGCGCAGGTCAATTTGTCGAGGCCTGATTTCCTTTCCTTTCATGAAAAACCCTTCTGTTTTCACCGCCAAATCTTCCAGGGGAGTCTTGGCAAAATTTTAGCACCATTTTTGAGGAAATTGGAGAACGTCAGATTTTTGGTGAAATTCTGACCGCGGGGGTTAGGGATTTTTTTTAAAAAAAGTTTTTCCGTGGGTCAACTTGTCGAGGCCTGATTTCCTTTCCTTTGATGAAAAACCCTTCTGTTTTCACCGCCAAATCTTCCAGGGGAGTCTTGGCAAAATTTTGGCACCATTTTTGAGGAAATTGGAGAACGTCAGATTTTTGGTGAAATTCTGACCGCGGGGGTTAGGGATTTTTTCAAAAAAAGTTTTTCCGCAGGTCAACTTGTCGAGGCCTGATTTCCTTTCCTTTGATGAAAAACCCTTCTGTTTTCACCGCCAAGTCTTGCAGGGGAGTCTTGGCAAAATTTTGGCACCATTTTTGAGGAAATTGGAGAACGTCAGATTTTTGGTGAAATTCTGACCGCGCGGGTTAGGGATTTTTTCAAAAAATATTTTTCCGCAGGTCAACTTGTCGAGGCCTGATTTCCTTTCCTTTGATGAAAAAACCTTCTGTTTTCACTTGCAAATCTTCTAGGGGAGTCTTGGCAAAATTTTGGCACCATTTTTGAGGAAATTGGAGAACGTCAGATTTTTGGTGAAATTCTGACCGCGGGGGTTAGGGATTTTTTCAAAAAAAGTTTTTCCGCAGTTCAACTTGTCGAGGCCTGATTTCCTTTCCTTTGATGAAAAACCCTTCTGTTTTCACCGCCAAGTCTTGCAGGGGAGTCTTGGCAAACTTTTGGCACCATTTTTGAGGAAATTGGAGAACGTCAGATTTTTGATGAAATTCTGACCGCGGGGGTTAGGGATTTTTTCAAAAAAAGTTTTTCCACAGGTCAACTTGTCGAGGCCTGATTTCCTTTCCTTTGATGAAAAACCCTTCTGTTTTCACCGCCAAGTCTTGCAGGGGAGTCTTGGCAAAATTTTGGCACCATTTTTGAGGAAATTTGAGAACGTCAGATTTTTGATGAAATTCTGACCGCGCGGGTTAGGGATTTTTTTTAAAATTGTTTTTCAGCAGCTTAAGTTGTTGAGGCCTCATTTCTCTTCCTATGATAAAAAGCCCCCTGTTTCCCACCGCCAAATCTTCTAGCGGAATTTTTGCAAAAGTTTGACACCATTTTTGAGTTAATTGGAGAACGTCAGATTTTTGGTGAAATTCTGACCGCGCGGCTTTTTGTCCCTATAATAAAAAGTTTCCCACTGTCAAATCCTCCAGGGGAGTTTGCAAAAGTTTCACACTATTTTTGAGTTAAGTTAAGTTGTCGAGGCCTGATTTCTGTTCCTATGATAAGAAGTTTCCCACTGCCAAATCTTCCAGGGGAGTTTTTGCCCAAGTTTGGCACCATTTTTGAGTCAATTGGAGAACGTCAGATTTTTGGTTTTTATTAACTTTATTGCATCAAATACAAAAAGGAAAAAAGAACAATGAAAAAAGAACAATAAATTAATAAAAAAATTAAAAATTTCATATTGAATTTCTTCATAGAAACCATAAAATACATTCAAATAATACATTCATATATTCCAAATAATTTGGTTCTATATTATAAATAATAAGCAAAACAAAGATAATAATATCCATTTCCAATAATCGCATAAATCAATTTCTACTAACCTTTAGTGATAATTCTTTCTTCCATTCTTCTGTATATTCTTGTCTATTTCTGCTATATGTTACTTCCCCCACCCATTTGGCTTGCACTTGTCATCCTCCCAGGATATCGGTCTATCCCTTCTTTTTTACTTCTGTGATATTCCTTTTAATCTTTCTATCATATCTTCTTCTATCCTTCCTTCCTAACTTTGGTTCACAATACAGGATGTTTAGAAATGGATCCAGCATTTCACAGTGAGGCATTGCTTTAGATGACTTTCAAAGTCCAGACTTCCCATTCAAGGCCGAGATCGCTCTGGAGAAGAAGCTGTTCCTAAGACGGCTTGTTCTTGTCCTCCATCGTCCAGTATCTCCGCCCCGACGGCAAGAGCTCGAAAAAATGGTGACCAGGGTGCGATGGATCTTTTACTATGTCCAGTGCCTTTCTGTGGCACCTCGTGGCATAAATCTGCTCTAAGGTGGAAAGCGAGGGGCCAATAATGCTCTCTGCTGCCTTAACAACTCTGCACAACCCCATCCTATCTTGGATAGTACAGCTTCTGTACCACACACATAAACCATAAGTGAGCACGCTCTCAATGGCACAGTGATAGAAGTGATCCAGCATTGCCTGAGATCAGCAAGTGCAGCTATCTCCCAAATGAAGTGCAAAATTTTTGAGGACCGGGACATTCGCAGGGAAACCAAAATGCTACTGCCCACTATATGCCTCAATAAGATCCAGGCTTCTCTCTCTAATCCCGTCGACTATCGCCAGGGACGATGACCGAATGAAATATCTACTGGTGGATGCCAACCCCTTGGTTTCACGTGGAGTGGCCACCTACATATTACAGGCCCTGAAACTCAGGACCACCTTTTTGGCCAACTTCCCTTAGCCTTAGTCTTATGTACATTCCCAACATGGAGACTGTCATCACGCCTTCTAGTGCTTTCTATTTTTTTATTTTATTTGTTTTAACCTGTTCGATTTTACTTCCAATTGTTTTAACTGTTGTATTCTCTGTATAATCGTGTCAGGCTACTGCCTGGTCTTTTACTATGTGCTATGGCCATAGCGCTAATGCAATAAATAAATTGAATTGAATGCTTGTTTACAAAGCTATTGTACTACCACCCTTACTGTATGCTTGTGAAACATGGACAACAGGTATAAACACCATCTCCAACTCCTCGGAAGATTCCATCAACGGTTTCTCCAATAAATTGTACACCCCACTTGGGAAGACAGGCGAACTAATGTCAGTGTACTGGAAGAAGGGCAAGTTTATACATTTATAATTTTATTCAGCTGAAGAAGAATTTTCAAAACAGGACCCTGTCCTGGTGTATATACTTCATCTGACGTATAAACATCTATAAATAAATCCATCTACACAAGAGATTATTTGAAACAATTGGACCTTTAAAGCCCTAAACGGCCTCGGTCCTGTATACCTGAAGGAGCGTCTCCACCCCCATCGTTCTGCCCGGATACTGAGGTCCAACGCCGAGGGCGTTCTGGCGGTTCCCTCACTGCGAGAAGCAAAGCTACAGGGAACCAGGCAGAGGGCCTTCTCGGTAGTGGCACCTGCCCTGTGGAACGCCCTCCCATCACAGGTCAAGGAGATAAACAACTACCTGACATTCAGAAAATACCTGAAGGCAGCCCTTTTCAGGGAAGTTTTAAATGTGTAATATTTTTGTATCTGATTTTTGTTGCAAGCCGCCAAGAGTGGCTGGGGAAATCCAGCCAGATGGGCGGCGTACAAATAATAAATATTATTATTATTATTATTATTATTATTATTATTATTATTACTACTACTACTACAGTGGTACCTCAGGTTACAGACGCTTCAGGTTACAGACGCTTCAAGTTACAGACTCCGCTAACCCAGAAATAATGCTTCAGGTTAAGAACTTTGCTTCAGGATAAGAACAGAAATCATGCTCTAGCGGAGCGGCGGTAGGCCCCATTAGCTAAAGTGGTGCTTCAGGTTAAGAACAGTTTCAGGTTAAGAACGGACCTCCGGAACGAATTAAGTACATAACCAGAGCTACCACTGTATTATTTTACTTCTGTGGCCTGAGTTCTTACCCTTCTACCATTTTCGTGTGAGCTTCAATCAAGAACTCCAACTTCTTTAGTTAGTAGTGTACTGCAAGAAGCAAAGATCGCCAGTGTTGAAGCGATGATTCTTCAACATCAGCGTCGTTGGACTGGGCATGTTGTGCGGATGCCCGATTATCGTCTTCCAAAGCAACTACCCTATTCCAAACTTTAAAATGGAAAGTGTAATGCTGGTGGTCAACAAGAGAGGTTTAAAGACTTCTCAAGGCAAACCTTTAAAAAATGTAGTATAAACACTAACAACTGGGAAACATACCGTATATAGAAAGTACCTACAAGGCATCAATAATGGTATAAAGTCTGTGGCGGCTTTTGAATGATCCTGGAGGAAAATACTGTGTGTTAGAAAATGAAGCTGTGTTTGGGTTTGCAGAATGTTTTGGAAATAAAATAAAGGATAAAAGAAAAATGTTAAGTACTTTCACAAACAGAAAAGGTATGCTCATCAGAAAAGACAGGAAGTCTACAAGTTGTTTATTTAAGTATATAATTTAGGTTTAGGTTATGTATTTAATTTAGGTTTATGTTAAATTTTTTCTTCTTTATTTACTATTTTATTGTATCTTTTATATATTTTTTCTTTTCTTTTTTCTCTTTTTCTTTTTTGTATTTGCATAAGTAAATCTTTATTATCTTTTTTATTTTTTATTTTTATTTATTTATTAACTATCACATACATTGATACATTATACAATTACATTTACACATAACTCACACATACACATATAACACACACACAGTTACACTCATACAATTACAGTTATAATACAGTATACCAATACATATACATATATCAAAATACTTCTATATCTTCCAAACTCATTTTAGACAAAATATATTTTTATTACATAGATTATTTTTAAAAATATGTAAACTTGTTCTTTCTAGCCTTCCGCTTACCACGGTATGACTAAATTATTAAATAATTTCAATCTTTGACTTCCCTGTCCACCTCTTCATTAAAGTATGTATGAAAATTGTTCACCATAATAAAATTATGACACCGACCTCATTTACTTTATTTCTTATACTTCATGATGGTTTAACCTCGTATCTCTTTTTATTCCTATGTCGTTTTCCGAAATAGCAGGGGTTATTCCAAAGCTAGTACTGTGTTAATGCTGCATCTTTTTTTTAGGTATTGCAAAAAGCTGCTCCATTCTTCAATGAACTTTTCTCTCGGATTCTCTTTTATCTTTTCTGAGAGATATGCAAGCTCTACATATTCTAAAATTTTGTATAACCATTCCCTTTTGCTTGGTATTATTGCACTTTTCCACTTAGATCCTATTAAGATTTTTGCCGCTGTTGAGGCATATAAGAAAAAGTTCCTCATTTTTCTTGGTATATCTGGTGTAGTTATACCTATGAGATAAGCCTCTGGTGTCTTAGGGAATTTGGTTCCAAAAATTCCTTCCATTTCTGAATGTATTTCATTCCAGAAATTTTCTATTTTGCTACACTCCCACCAGACATGGTACCAGTTTCCAACTTCCTTACACCTCTAACAGATATTACTCGCATTTTTAAACATTTTTGAGAGTTTGTAGGGAGTGAAATGCCACCTATAAAACATCTTTATCATATTCTCTCTAATAGAATTGCATGTTGTGAAGCTCCAACTAGATCTTCATAGATTTTCCCATCTTATCATCATTATATTGTGGCCTACATCCTGAGCCCAATGCATCATTGTGGACTTAATTTGCTCTTCCATTACTGTCCAGTCCAATAATAGCTTATATGCTATTGAAAGGGTTTTGATTTTAGAATTTACAACTTCTAATTGAAATTTAGATGGCCCTTTTTCAAAACCTAATTTACTATCCATTTTATACCTTTCAAAAAGTTGGTAATATGTAAACCAATCATTTACTGTGCTTTTTAAACTCTCATATGATTTTAGTTCTAACTTATTGTTCTTTTCCTCCAGTAAGTCCTGATATGTCAGCTAGCTGGACTTTGTATTACCACGTCTTAATGCTTGAGCCTCCAGGGGGGAGTTCTACCATGGCACCCTTTGCTCTAAATGATGTTTATGTTTCAGCCAAACTTTCAGTAAAGAGCCTCTTATAATATGACTAGAGAAATATTTATGTACCTTATGCTTTTCATAATTTAGGTAGGCATGCCAGCCAAACCTTAAATTGAATCCTTCAAGGTCCAACAGATCTGGATTATCAAGCCTACACCATTCAGCAAGCAAGGTTAGACAGGCAGCGTCATAATATAATATTATATCTGGCAAGGCCAGTCCTCCTCTTAACTTGATATCTATCATATTAAGGTGCTTTATTCGAGGGCGCTGGCCCTGCCATAAATATTTCGTTATATGTCTCTGCCATTCTTTTATTTTATCTCCCCCCCCCCCCAGTATTGGTATTGTTTGAAAAAGAAACAAGAGCCTTGGAAGCACCATCATTTTTATTGTAGCCACCCTTCCCAATAAAGACAATTTAAGTTTGTTGCATTTCTCCATATTATGTTTTATACTGTTCCAAGTTGGTGTATAATTATCTTGGAATAGGTTTATATTCTTCAGACTGATCCATACCCCTAAATACTTAGCTTTATGGCATACCTTTAAGCCTGTGCTCTTTTCCAGCAGTTCTACCTCTTTCTCTGACATGTTATTTACTAATAACTTCGTTTTAACTTTATTCAGTTTAAAACCTGCCAGGCCTCCATATTCTTCGATGATTTCAATGGCTCACACGCGGCGATTCCTGGACCGTCCACGGGCCAGATCCAGAAGGCAATTGGGCCTGATCCGACTCATGCCCTAACCCAAGCCAGTCCCGGGACAGAAATCTCTCCAAGTGCCAGTGAGTCCCCAGCAACCATGCCAAGAGATGTCCCCCAGAATCCTTTGCAACACCACAGAGGATGCTGGGAAATACCTGCCATGTTGTGCAGTGGAGTTACTTGGGACAGCCAAACATGGAGTGGAGCTGAGTCAAGTCTGACGTTTCCTCAGATGAAGTTATGAACAACTTAGCTTACAAGGCTGCTGCAAGGACAAACGAGATAACAGGTTTAAAAGAACGTCGCATATATTTTGTGCTATACGAACAAACAGCAGTTGCCAAGCGATTTTGCACAGGTGAAGAAATAAATGGGTTGATGCCTACAGGCGTTAGTTCATGGGCCGTTTCACACATTACACAGAGAGAAACCTAGGCTTTCCACCAAGTGAGCTGCACTCAGTGGCAATTCCCTGACAAGCATACCTGCACGAGGCACACGTTTGTTACATTCATACTTTACGCTTCAAGGTGTACACACAGGACCTCTTAAGTGTACAGCTGCCTGTGACGGATTGGCCCTAAGATGGAGGAGGTATGACAGCCCAGCACCGAAAGGGTTAAGCCACCTTCATTTTTTGACGGACAGTTCATCCTTTGGGGACGGGGCGATCCCCGGTTTAAAAGGAGGGAACGGCCATTTTGGCAGTGGAGAAGAGAGAGGGAGGGAGTGGTGACTGGAAGAAGGAGGGTGTGGGGCCAGGATAGTGGTGGGTAGGTTAGGATAGGTTGAAGATGTGCATATGATGCTGAAAGAAAGAGTTTACACTGTAATGAAACTAAGCTTATAAACGATTGCATTACTGAAACCATTATGTTCTGAAATAAATAAAGAAGAAGAAGAAGAAGAGTTTGGATTTGATATCCCGCTTTTCACTACCCGAAGGAGTCTCAAAGCGGCTCACATTCTCCTTTCCCTTCCTCCCCCACAACAAACACTCTGTGAGGTGAGTGGGGCTGAGAGACTTCAGGGAAGTGTGACTAGCCCAAGGTCACCCAGCAGCTGCATGTGGAGGAGCGGAGACGCGAACCCGGTGTCGCGGGCCCTTCGCCCTGTGCAGCCCACCCCCGGACGTTTTACGGTCTATGGGTGCTGCACCAACGACACACGGACCCCAGCTGCAGCCCTCCAGACTTCTAGCTGGATCCTGCTTATTTCATTCACCACAGACGAGGATATTGTGAACTAAAAAGTTGTTTATTGAGTACAAAAGCTTGTGGTTGCGGATAAATAAAAGGTTGTTCAATAAGCTTATAACAGTTGTCCTATACCGGCCTAATACCTCTAAATGTTACCGGCCTATTACCTCTAATAGTTAACTAAATAGCAATAACAACACGTTTCACAATCTCTTTATCCTCTCTGCTAACTTCCACCTCAGACTCTTAAGCTCCCAGCTCGATCTCCGGACTCACACTGCTCAACTAACTCTCCCACTTCCACCAACCAACTCCAACTCCACCTGCCCACACTTCTCCCTCCACTGACCACTGGGAGGGGTGTTTTATACCCAGGCTGAGCCCGCCCCTGAGGGTTCTAACTGTCAGAAAATTTAACCCCTACCTGGCATGAGGCTAGTTCTCCACATACCTCCCTCCTTTTTAGGTTTGTATCAGAGGAGTTACTAGCCAAAGTATCCCTCTGATACAAACAACATGTTAACACATCAATATAAACATTACATTTTATAACTCTTACCTTTAATTACCTAACTATGGCATAATATTTGGGTTTTTCACATTATATACAATAGTTCATGCAGCATTAGGTCTTTATTGCAAGAAAAGCCGTAACTGTCCATTTTAACCTTTGTCTTTGGGTCTTCGTGATAAGGCGTCTGCGATGATGTTTAGGATCCTTTCACGCTCCTTATCGTCCTTAACCGTCGCAAGAAGTATCTTTCTCTGGGCACCAGTCTTTTCTCTGCCATACGTGATGGGATGTAAGCTGTCTTCCTTGGCCAGATGACACAGTCCCATTCCGATCCCTGCACTCGAGGCGTCTGTAACGATGGTGGATTCCAAGCTGGGTAGAGTCCTGGTTTCTCAGGGTCAAAAGCTCTCTTAGATCAACCTCTCCCTCCTTCAGGATCTCTGTTAAGTGTTCAAGCTCGCGGACTTGTACACACATCTCCATGTCATCATAAGCTGCATAAGAACTGGTTGTTTGGCTTTTAAATGCACTGGGAACTATTTTCAGAAGTTTGTGGATATCTTCTTTTTTAGTCAGCTTGCTGAAGCTTTCTAGACAAGCGTGATCACTTAATAAAAGTAGGCTAAAAAGCTCTGATTGCTTATTGCTCATAGCAATCTCCCTTGTTGTCAGTTCATCTTTGGTCTGTATTGATTTATCAGTTCCCACTTCGAGCAATTTTAAGACTACTTTTGTATGCCTTTGACGTGGTAGCCCTGTTAATGCTGTGTAACCACATTCATTTTGGACATTTATTTGTGTTGCATGAGCAGCAGGGTACCCATCCTCCCACCACACAATCTCTAGTGTAGGAAACACTTTCACTTTCATAGAAAGTCGATGGGACCCCATGCCAGCTATAACTTCCAGTACGTCTCTCTTTCTATTTCTCCAACTGATGAATGGTTTATCATAAATTTGACTAGTTGTTCTAACTGATCTCACAGATAGGTCACTGGTCACATTGCAGGTAGACACTCCTTTACCAATATCACAGGCTTTTTCAACAACGTGACTACTGTAGTCTAGATTGGGCTCATGGTTTAGTGACTTGATTGGGTTTATCATATTCACATGCATGACCCGCCTGCCTTCACCGTATTGAATTATATCGTTTACATCATTCATTTTTGAAATGATCTTAAAAGGACCTTCCCAGGTCAGTTGTAACTTGTCCCCTTTTACTGGTCTGATTAATAAAATATCCTGTCCTGGCTCAAAAGATCTCACACGTGCTTTTTTGTCATACCAAACTTTCTGTTTGTGTTGAGCAACCTTGCAATGTTCTCCTGCCAGTTCTAGTGATTGTTTGAGAGTGTTTTGCAATTTAAATAGATAGTCAACTACATTCTCAGAATCCCCAACCGGCCGTCCTTCCCAATTAAATCTTAATAAATCTAGGGGACCCTTGATTTTTCTTCCAAACAATAATTCAAAGGAACTAAAACCCGTGCTTTCCTGGGGTATGGATCTATAAGCATATAATAAGGCTTGTATATTGTCATCCCAATCGTGAGGATGTTCCGTTACATATGCCCTCAGCATTCTTATCAGGCTTCCGTTAAATCGTTCTACAAGGCCGTTCGTCTGAGGGTGATAAGGACTACTGGTGATGTGTTTTATCCCACACCTCTCCCACAAATGCTGCATAAGCTTAGAGGTAAATGAGGCTCCAAGGTCTGTCACGATCTGTTCTGCAAACCCTAGCCGACACATATAACTTATTAGAGCTGAAGCCACTGTTTCAGTCTCTATGTTTCGTAACGGAATCGCTTCTGGATATTTCGTCGCAAAATCCACAATAGTCAACAAATAATGATGTCCCCTGCGACTGGCTTTTGGCAGTCGTCCAATTATATCTATTGCTAAACGTTGGAAGGGTTGGGATATTATGGGCAAGGGGCATAATTGTGCTTTCGTTTTATCTTGCCCATGTCCTTGTAATTGGCAAGTATGGCACGTTCGACAAAATAACTTTATTTGCTTGCCCATCCCAGGCCAAAAGAAATTTTGGGACACCCTTTGTTTGGTTCTGGTGATTCCCAAGTGACCTCCAAATATACTGCCATGTGCATGTTGTATTATTTTGGTTCTAAATTCAGTAGGTACTATCAGTTGCCTGTGGATCTCATTACCCCCTCTATTAGGCTTTAAAAGAATCTCTCTGTATAGCAACCCATTATTGACTATAAACCACTCAGGGCTTTCCGGGGTTAATACTGTATTCAAGGCTGTGGCTTGAAAATATTTCTGTAAATCTGTATCTAGTTTCTGCTTGGCTGCAAAACTAGCTGCTTGACTATTTGTAACTGGCATTATACTTGTATCTTGTGTCAGTTCAACAATTGTATCAGGCCTTTCCTCCTGAGGTAACTGTCGCAGTTTTTGTGCCCTAGTAATCACAAATGCACTCTGTACATGGTCAAGTAGATCCCACCCAATTAACATTGGAGCTGGGATTTCTGGTGAAACTGCTACTTGCCATTCTCCAGACCATTGTTTGTATGTCAGATTAACTAGTGCTACTGGCAAGGTTTCCGGCTGTTTTGATATTCCTTTTAAACTGATAGTTTTGCCTTTAATAAAGTCTTCTGGCTTTAGTAAATCAGGATGTATAATACTAATTTGAGACCCTGTGTCTTTTAAGCCTTTATATTGTTTACCATTCACCCAAATTTCTTCTCCTGTTTTGTGTAATAACATGTCATCTTGTTGAATTATATAGCACCTCACAACTTGGGCCTCTGGTAACTCGTCAGGCTCTGCTCTAGACTGGGCCTCGGTTGCCTTGGCAACCATGTTGGCAGTTGACTCTGTCTCCACAGTTTGGACACAATATGTCTGCTTCTGAGGGATAGTATTTGCACTCCTAGTTCTGAGTTCAGTTCTACAGTCGACTTGTCTATGGCCTTTTCGTCCACATTGCCAGCAGGTTAAGTCTGGCCTTTTACCCTCACCATATTTATTTATTTTTCCCTCAGTCACCCCCGTTGTTATAGGCGTGTTATGGGGAGCATTTGCATTGGCGGGAAAAATTTTCTTGGCAGTTTCTGTGGTAAATTTTGTGGGCTGTTGCGTTTTTTTAAACTTATTTGTTTCCCAATGTTTGTCCTTATATTTTGGGGCATCATAAGCGTGTTCTCGGATTTCATTTATTTCATCTGCCAGATTAGCAGCTTCCAGGATGGTTTTAGGGCGTCTTTAATTAAATACTTCAGATGACTATTAATCGTGTCATAAAATTGTTCTAATGCGATCACCTCTTTTATTTTCGCCACAGAATCGGCACCCTCCTGTTCTAGCCACTTGTTTAAATAATTTGTAGTTTTAGCTCCTAATTGAGCAAAGGTTTCCTCACGCAATTTTTTTATGGTTCTAAACTTTTGTCTCAGTTGCTCTGCAGTAATTCCGAATCTGACATAAACCAACTGTTTTAATGCTTCAAAATCTTTAGATTGATCAGATGGCATTTGAGAATAAATCTCTGTTAATGTCCCACTAATATGCGCTCTCAGTATTTGCATTTTTTCCTCGTCTTTTACGTCAAAATCTTCGCAAGCCCTCTCAAAAGAAATGATAAACGCTTCAGGGTCGTCTTTATCTCTGAAGTCAGGGAATCTTTTTAAATCCACCCTGCTAGGATTTTGTGTGGAACTATTGTTGTTGTTTCTATTATCTACAGCTGATAATTCAAGTCTTTTCATTTCTAATAAATATTCTCTTTCCTCCCTTTCTCTTTCTCTCTCAATAGCTAAGGTCATTTCTTTCTCTTTCAGTTCTCTCTCTTTTGCCTCTCTTTCTCTCTCTCTCTCAATATTTAATTCTCTCTCTTTTGCCTCAGCTTGTAACTTTAATTCTCTCTCTTTTGCTTCAGCTTGTAACTTCGCCAGTTCGATTTTCAAATTATACTCTTTCTCAAGTTTCCATTTCTCAAATTCCTCTGAGGCTTTAAAACTCGTCCCCTCAGCAGGATTTTTGTTAACTATTTCAGCACTGGTTTCTTCAATCTGGGAAACCCCATTTTCTTCTTCAGAGCTTTCTACTTGTGAGTCCCTAAGAGCTGTTTTTGTCTTCCTAGGTGGCATTTTCTATTTATTTGGTGGTATTATTTCTGTACTTAAAGCAAGGATGTTTCAGTTAAACTATTCCTTCAGGCTTAGTTTCCACAGCTTAGGTCCAAAGTCACGCCTAAAGTTACCTCAGTGCACTTTGTCCAGCGTACTTTTCCGACCTCTCACTATAAACCTTTCTGCCTGAAATAGTTTTAAACGCAAAGTATCTTTGTAATTCTCTCACAATCTCACAGTCTTAGGCGCTATCACACCACACCCTAGGGCCAGGTAATTCCTCTCTGAATTCCCCTTCTCCCTTTCCAGGTGTATGCGATCCCCCTTCCTGACTAGATTGTAGAGTCTCACAGAAGTTTGCTTAAATCCTCTTTAAGCCTCACACTTCACACAATGCGTCACCCTTAAATCTTTCTTGTACCTTGGCACTTCTTGCCAACACTTTAGATCTTTGATCTCAATGTGACCACCACTTTATGACTATCTTTCGTCCCGACGCTGCCACCACTTTAATGTCGCGGGCCCTTCGCCCTGTGCAGCCCACCCCCGGACGTTTTACGGTCTATCTGTGCTGCACCAACGACACACGGACCCCAGCTGCAGCCCTCCAGACTTCTAGCTGGATCCTGCTTATTTCATTCACCACAGACGAGGATATTGTGAACTAAAAAGTTGTTTATTGAGTACAAAAGCTTGTGGTTGCGGATAAATAAAAGGTTGTTCAATAAGCTTATAACAGTTGTCCTATACCGGCCTAATACCTCTAAATGTTACCGGCCTATTACCTCTAATAGTTAACTAAATAGCAATAACAACACGTTTCACAATCTCTTTATCCTCTCTGCTAACTTCCACCTCAGACTCTTAAGCTCCCAGCTCGATCTCCGGACTCACACTGCTCAACTAACTCTCCCACTTCCACCAACCAACTCCAACTCCACCTGCCCACACTTCTCCCTCCACTGACCACTGGGAGGGGTGTTTTATACCCAGGCTGAGCCCGCCCCTGAGGGTTCTAACTGTCAGAAAATTTAACCCCTACCTGGCATGAGGCTAGTTCTCCACACCCGGTTCCCCAGATTACGAGTCCACCGCTCTTAACCACTACACCACACTGGCTCTCAAAAAGACTTGTTATTGTTGAGCTAAGAAAGTATCGTCGATTATTTGGTCCAGCGAGTTATGTATGCTCACGAGGAGATGAACTCGGGGAAAAGACCAAACTGACCTGCAGGGTGATAGTTTGTGTCTTGGAGTTCCCTCAGGAGGGGCTAGCGGGCGGAAACCCTGGTATTGCCACAGAGTTGCTAAGAGGGCTTAGCTAACCGATATAGTGAGGGGATCTAATAAAGAGAGACCCCGAACTGTAGGCAAAGAAGAGTTTAACCCCTGAAGCCCAGAGCAGAGGATATAACCAGCCATGGCCGCTGGACAGGAAAACTCCCGTTACTAAGAGATTCCCAGATTATAAATAAAAGGGGATTGACATCACAGAAGGACCTCAGAGAGACAGGTGGGGTGGATTGAAATTTGACCCGGAACACTTGATTAGAAATTCACTTAGTAACAAGGGGGGAGTGTGAAGTGGAGGTTTGTCCCACTGCCCCCCCCCCACATCCACAAATGCAATATGTGCCATGGCCCTATGAAGTTTTCATTTGGTGAATGCGCTCGTGCCTCCTCAAGGAGCCTGACTCTGTGAAGTCCTGAGCACAGTACGTGCAAGAGTAGGGCTTCTCTCCGGTATGGATGCGCTGATGCCGATGCAGTGAAGTCAGGCGTGTGAATGCCCCGCCGCATTCTTCACAATGGAAGGGGCGCTCCCCAGTATGAATTTTCTGGTGCCTTTTCAAGCGGAGCAGCTGGACAAAGGCTTTCCCGCACTCTTGGCACTCGTATGGTTTATCCTGCCGGTGAATCACCTTGTGCTTGGACAGCAAGTTGGACGTACGGAAACCCTTGCCGCAAGTGGGGCACGCGTATGGTTTAGGCTGTTCTCTCTCTGGTTCTCCTGGATCTACCTGGGAAGAGGCCAAACCCTCGCTGCTTCGGCTCTGAGCCTTCGAAGACGCTACGATGAAAGACCCGTTCCTCAAGGCCTTCGAATGTTCTACCTTATTCACGTTCCGCAGGTGTCTCCAGAGGTCGACTTTGTGAAGGAAACCTTTGTCGCATTCTGGGCACTTGTTTGGCCTGTCGCTCGAATGGATGAGCTTGTGCGTTCTCAGGTTGGCCGTGCGGAGGAAACCTTTGCCGCAGACGGGGCACCGGTACGGACGCTCCGCCACGCGGTACCGCTGGCGTTCCTGCAACCTGCCAAGATGGCGGAAGGCCTCTCCACATTCCTTGCGGCGGTAAGGTAGGACGTCGCCAGATGTCGGCACCGGCTCCTCCTCATCTAAGGAACTGATGATGACAATGTCCTCACAAACCTGGCTCATCCTCCCCTGAGCGCCTCCGGCGTGCGCAGAAGAACGGAGCTCTGGGTCTTCACCTTCACACTGCAGGTCAAAGCTGGTGCTAGAGGCGATGAAGACACCGGCTGTGGTTGAATCGCTCCACTGACCATATGTGCCATTCCTTTCCTCTTCTTCGCAGTGCTGGTCTACAGGGATATACTGATGGCTGGAAGGTCCGTCAAGGCTGCCCTCAGGGCTGGGAGGCAGAGAGCAGTCTTCATCTACGTCCAGCCGGAGGCCACCTTTCTGACCCACCCACTCAGGAGCGCAGTCATCCGAGCAAACTTCCCCTGCGCTGCAAGTGTCATCGTCGGACTCCCAGCTCACTTCCACGTCCATCCTTCAGCATCTTAGGGACAGCTCACATACGATGATGCGCTGAGGTCTCCAGCGTTTGAGCTCCGGTCGCAGCCAAGCCTGCAAAAGGGGAGATAGGCGCTTTTTTTCAAAGCAATCCAAAGTCCTGCAAACTATAGGGGTAGCCAACATGGTGCCAGATGTTTCTGGGAGTTGTAGTATAGCAACATCCGATGGGTACCCCACTGGCTATCTGCTGCCATGGCGACGGCTACTTCCCATTATCCTTTGCAGGAACTAAGCCTGCACGCTATATCCAAATGGCGAGGACAGCAAAGGACCGCTAGTTTTTTAAAAAAAGGATTGGGTAGCAGTCAGAACACTGAGTTAGCAGGAAGAGTAGTCTCATCTGGTGTAAGGCAACTTCCCACAGGCAATCAGGCCGCAGGGTTTCATGATGTACCTGTGTCGCCCTCTTACAGCTCAGGAGCTGTATTCAGCGTGGCTTAAAAGGTAAAGGTAAAGGGAGCCCTGACCATTAGGTCCAGTCGCCGACGACTGGGGTTGCGGCGCTCATCTCGCTTTACTGGCCGACGGAGCCGGCCTACAGTTTCTGGGTCATGTGGCCAGCATGACTTAAGCCGCTTCTGACAAATACCAGAGCAGCGCACGGAAACGCCGTTTACCTTCCCGCCGGAGCGGTACCTATTTATCTACTTGCACTGGTGTGCTTTCGAACTGCTAGGTTGTCAGGAGCAGGGACTGAGCAACAAGAGCTCACCCCATCATAGGGATTTGAACCAGCGACCCTCTGATCGGCAAGCCCTAGGCTCTGTGGTTTAACCCAGTGTTTTTCAACCTTTTTTGGGCAAAGGCACACTTGTTTCATGAAAAAAATCACGAGGCACACCACCATTAGAAAATGTTAAAAAATTTAACTCTGTGCCTATATTGACTATATATAAAGTAATTTTTCAATTTTTCCCACGGCACACCAGGCAACATCTCACGGCACACTAGTGTGCCGCGGAACAGTGGTTGAAAAACACTGGTTTAACCCACAGCACCACCGGGGTCCCTCAGCGGGGCTTACTCCCCATTAACTGGGGAGAGGGGAACACAGTCTTAATTATTCCATACTGGGGCAGGGAGAGAGAGAAAGGCCACAGTAGGAACAATTAAATCACCATTTCTATAAAGGTCTCTTTTAGATGCGATTTGCACCCAGATAGGACTCCTTATTCTCTCACCATAGTTATCAGGTGGGAGCAGTGAAGGGAGCTGCAAAAAAAATGAACTGCTGAAATGGGAAGGAAGAGCTACCAAGCAGCGTTCCTGCCTAGCTTTACATTTTAAAATAAAGTTTATGCACAAAGCAGATACGTGGAACAAGTGGGGAATGATGTTTTTTTTGGGGGGGGGTACAAAACACATGGCAGAGCCTTCCTCCCTTCAACCCCTCCCTCCAAATAGAGGCAAGACTTGACAAGCCGGAAGTCAGAATTATATAAGCGCCGCTTCTTCCATGCATCACTTTGCGCCAAAGCGGGGTTGGGTGTTAACCTGCGGTACTGTCCGCTGCAAGTTCTTATTTACCAGCTGTTCGTCTCGGCGGCTCCCCGTTCATCCCGTGAAAGGGTTCCCCTCCGGCTTTCTTTCCCCGCTCCATGCAGAAGTCAAGAGCGCGCAGTGCGCATCGAGGCACCCCTTGCCCCGTTTTGTAATGATGGTTTGCGTCCTTCCACCCCTCACCAGCAAGAAAAAAACCCTCGGCAACAACAACTCCCCCCCCCCGCCGTTTTCTCCCCCTAACCCTTTCTTGATTGACAAAGTCAGGGTCCAATCCTCAGGCCCGTGCCCGTCGGGGCTCCCGATGCTCGCCCTGCCCACATCCTGCTCCTCCTCCTTTCCCCCCAGGGCGGATCCTCCTCCCTCCCTCCCTCCCTTTAAAGTCCGCTCTCGCGTGTGCCACCTACCGAGACCCGTGCATTAAAACAAAATAGAAAATATTGTGGGAAACAATTTGCTTCTGTTGCTCAACAAGAACAAGATGCTTACCCTTGCTCGACAGTGCAGTGCCATCTCGCGCTGTTATTATTCTCTGGCGATCCCTCTTAGGCGAGGAAGATTGTCTTCCATAAATATAAATATAATTTATATACAATATAATAAATATAAACATAAGGGTCTGGTGACTTCTGTTTCAGTGTATCTGAAGAAGTGTGCATGCACACGAAACGCTCATACCAAGAACAAACTTAGTTGGCCTCGTAAAGTGCTACTGGAATGAATTTTTTATTTTGTTTTGACGGTTTTAACAGTGATCCCGTAAGTGACTGTGGAGGCCAATTCTTCCACAGTGGGGACATAGGTTTCAGGGTGGGAGTTGATCATGGTGAGAGTTTGCCAAGGGTGCCTTCCTCTTAGCACGTCTCTCCCTTTCCTCCTGAGTTTGAGCGTCTTCAAAACCCCTAAGGTGCTACTGGAAGGAATTTTTTATTTTATTTTGTTTCAAAACCCCTGACACCTTTGGTAAAAGCTGTTCTCCAATTGGAGCGCTCACAGGCCAGTGTTTCCCAGTTGTCAGTGTCTATACTATTTTTTTTATTTTTTAAAAAAGATTTGCCTTTAGAGAGTCTTTAAACCTCTTCTGTCCAGGATGTTGGACTGGACGGGCCATTGGCCTGATCCAATAGGTTATTCTTCAAACACATTTGCAACCCAAGCGTATGCACATTTACTTGGATGTAAGCTGATTTCGCCAGGATTAAGAATAATAGAATTGTGGAGCTGGAAGGGAACACGAGGGTCATCTAGTCCAACCCCCTGCAATGCAGGAATGTTTTGCCCAACGTGGGGCTTGAACCCACAACCCTGAGATTAGGAGTCTCTTGCGCTACCGACAGAGCTATCCTCATTTCCAAGTGCGCATGAGATTGCGTTTGTGCGGCCCAATGTTGTGCGTAAAGGTAAAGGGACCCTTGACCATTAGGTCCAGTCGTGTCCGACTCTGGGGTTGCGGCGCTCATCTCACGTTAATGGCCGAGGGAGCCGGCGTACAGCTTCTGGGTCATGTGGCCAGCATGACTAAGCCGCTTCTGGCGAACCACAGCAGCGCACGGAAACGCCATTTACCTTCCCGCCTATTTATCTACTTGCACTTTGATGTGCTTTCGAACTGCTAGGTTGGCAGGAGCTGGGACAAAACAACGGGAGCTTACTCCATCGCGGGGATTTGAACCGCCGACCTTCCAATCAGCAAGCCCTAGGCTCTGTGGTTTAACCCACAGTGCCCCCCACTGTGAGTATGCACAGCATACATACTAAGTAAGTATGATGTGCATACTTTCTTAGAACTAAATTTCACTGAGTTTAGCAGGACTTATTAGGTAGTAAATGTGCTTGGTAATGTAGCTTTAGAGAGGCAGTGTGGTGTAGTGGTTATTCTTTTTATTGCATTTACATACCACCTTTCAGCCAAGGCAACCAAGGCGCTTTACGGTTTAAAATATCGACACAGACAAAGGGTACGAAACATTCCCAGAACAACTTCAGGAGCTGATGGCACTAGCTCTATGGCCTGGGCTTCTCTTCCTGATCATGTATGAATTTCAGTAGCACCTTAGAGACCAACTGAGTTTGTTCTTGGTATGAGCTTTCGTGTGCATGCACACTTCTTCAGATACTTCTTCAGGGTATCTGAAGAAGTGTGCATGCACACGAAAGCTCATACCAAGAACAAACTCAGTTGGTCTCTAAGGTGCTACTGGAAAGAATTTTCTATTTTGTTTCGACTATGGCAGACCAGCACGGCTACCCACCTGTAAATGTATGAATTTGTTGCTCAAAGTTGTCCAGGTTACTGCCCATCACCGTTTCTTGTGGCAGTAAATTCCAAATTCCCTAGTTTTAATTATTTGATTTACCGTCTTGCATTTATACGCCACCTTTCTTCCATCATGGCAGGCGTACCCTTGTGTACATTTTATTTTCATTTTTCTCGAAAATGTTTGTTACAAGGAATTGAAAAAGCTCTCCCCATATTTATGAAAACATAAATTTCATTCTTTGTTGAGAAAGAGCATGTCTTTGGAATAATTTCCAACATCAAAAACTTCTTGGTTCCATCATGCTGTAAATTCAGGTTTTCTAAACCTAGTTTTTCCACCAAAAACAAAACAAAACTAGGCCACAAGTACATTTATAAAAAAAAATTAAGGCATTTATAAAATCTTTTGAGTGCTGGTGTATTTTTTTTCTGAAATCCTCATCATTTTATTGAGCTCTGTGTAAAATTTCAAAGAGATCTGATTATTGGTTATTGAGGGGGAAAAAATAAAATGTACACAAGGGTATCTTGTGCCGAGGGTCTCAAGAGGGACAGACAACGCAGATCTAACAAAACTTCAAAGTGCTATAAAATTAAAACCGTTTGAGATAGAGGAAAAAAATTTAAGGGGGTTTCTTTCAACCATAAGGGAAGGCTGTATACCAAATTTCATCAACATCCGAGATAGAGGATGACATAACCTCGTTCAAATGACGTGGGATGATCTGCCTCATCCTTTCGGACAATATGCCGTGTGAAGAATCCCATGCTTTTGTCTCTTTTTCATGTTCCAATAATCAGCTTTATTGAATGATTGTGGCTTCTAGCATTACGAGAGGGAGAAAAATGTCTCCAGCTTGGTGGTTCTTTTCTCCTTTTTTGCCTTATCATTTTTTATTGGTTTTATAAAAATACATTGATTAAATCCATCACATTATCCTTCCTTTTAACATTTCGGCTTTTTCAAGCCATGACTTCCCTCAAAACCTTCACATGATTTTCTAACATCTGTATTACTTATATTTATACTTCTTAAATCTATCATTGCTATAAATCATCACGTACAACTTAATCACTATAATTACATATTTGCAACAATATTTCTTCATTGATCTACAAAGCTTCTTGTAATCCTATCAACGTATTTAACTGATTACAATTGTATTTTAAATTTCTGGTCCCGCTATTCTCGGATTCTTCCCATCATTTTGTCCCGTTCCGCATACTGCATTAGTTTCACTGTCCATTCTTCCTTCGTCGGTATTTCTTCCTGTTTCCATTTTTGTGCTATTAAAATTCTCGCCGCAGTTACGGCATATTGAAAAAGGAACCCAAATACTGCAAACCTGGAAGTAAGTGTTCTGGTTTGAGAACTTTTCTCGAAAGCTGAACGTGCTCTGTTTTGAGTGTTATGCTTCCATTTTGAGTGTTACGCTGAGGTCTGTCTGTTTTTGCTATTTGTTTTGCATTTCTGTTTTTGCGGCTTTTTTGTTTTGCGACTGTGTGGAACCAAGTTCAGCTACTGATTGATTGATTGATTGATTGGTTGTGTGATTGCAGTACATTGTTCATTGCTTTCATTTTATGGATCAAAGGTCTTGTTAGATAGCAAAATGCATGTTAAAGGGCTGTTTTAAGGGTTGTTTTTAAAAGCCTGGAACGGATTAATCCGTTTTGCATTACGTTCCATGGGAAAGCACGCCTTGGTTTTGGAACGCTTTGGTTTTGGAACGGACTTCCGGAAGGTTTAAGTTTGAGAACCAAGGTACCGCTGTATTTCCACTGGCGCATTTTCAGCTGGTGCAGTGAAGGCAGAGGGTTTGCAAATACCCAAATTCTAAGACAAGGACAAGTAAATGATGGACCTCACAGGTGGAGAATACTTTTATTTTTACTTATCTTTATGATTTGTCAAGAGAATCTATGTATGTGTTATTAATAAAAAAAATTATCCCTTTGCAGCTGCGCTGTATTTTTGTACTTTTGTCCTTCCAGACTGAGACACTTTATGGTTCACATTTTTAAAAAATTCTTTGCTTCCCCCACCTTTTGTTATCTATCCCTCCCCCCAAAAGTAAATCTCGTGCCCCGAAATTGTCTGATCTTGATTACTGTAATTAAAATCTGCTTTGAGAGCAGCTTGAGTGGAAAGCACAAGGGTGGAAGGAAGATCACGGCCATCAAAGCCCGATACCCCATGCAAAAATCCACGCACCGTTAATCAGGAAAAAAAACTAGCACCCCGAAGGCTCTGCGTTTCTGTTAACATTGATTTGCTTTCCCATTTCACTGAGAAGGATAAATGGAAAGGATGGCAAATGGCCCACTTTTGACTGCTGTTATTGCAAGGTAATTAAAAGGGAGTTAAGGTGTTCAATGGTTTGTATTAAGTGATGTTCAGCAAGCTGTGGGTGGGGGAGGGGATGGGGGAGGGAAGGGTAATTTTTTAAAATATATATATTTATTAAAGGTTTCTTAGTTTACAAAAATACATGCGTTGTCTCTTTTTTCAGGTTGCGTTTTCTACAGATCAGTTTCATTTGTTGTGAGACATTAGTGTTGCATACAGTGTTAGGTTAGGGAAAAAAGAGGAGGAAAGAGGGGGAATGGTGAGTGGGGTGGGGTGGGGTGGCCATGCTTCTATTTGTCTACTTGGTGTATGTGTGGGGTTTTGTGTCAGCGTCACTTGTATGGGTTCTCTTACTATTTGCTTGTTGTATTTCCTTGGTGGTGAGAGAGGTTGAGAGTGGCCTAGGGTGTGGTTGGTTGTCTTTGGTTGTCTTTAATGAGATTTGTTTTGTGTGTGAGTGGGGGTGGGTGGGTGTTTTTGTATCAGGTTACCCAGATTGATTCGGATACTGTTGGTGGATTCTTGTTCTTGTCTTGTTGGGCTGTGTTTGTGATAAAGGGGAGCCATACTGGGGTAAAGTTGTCTTCTTCTATTTCTCCCTGTAACTAAGCGAGTATTAGAAGTCACCGCACAACTGAACATACTAAATATCTTCCAAGACAATAATGTGGGGTGTAATCCACTGGGAGCAGTCAAATACAACATTCCTAGTTTTCCTAGAGTGGACATGCAAGGGAATGTTTGGTCCAGCCAGTCAAAACTTCCTGTTCCTCCTGGCCTGGAGCATCCTTCCTCTTGCATGTGACTAGAGGTGGGTGTGACCTTACCTGTACAGGTAGCCAAAGGACATGGCATACTGCCTCTCTCTCTCTCTCTCTCTTCCATCTTCCTTTCATCGTGTGAACTGCAGGACTGCTAGCCTGCAGTCACTGGGATTATCCCCCCATATGGGGTAGATCCACATGTATATATTTGTAACTAAGTCTGCCTTCAGGAATCCAACTGTGAACTGATGTGAGTAAACTTCTTTTATTGACTTTAAATAAGTGTCTTAATTCTTTTAAGAGGGATAAAAGGGAACTTGCCAGGAATATACAAATCAATACTGAGAGGCTTACACAAGCCTGCAACAAGCTATCGGCTGTGCACATATGGAAGGGGAATGTAAACTCTGCTACGTAAAGAAACTTGCTAGCACAAGTTAGGAAGGTTATTAAGAAACAACATATCCTCTCCTGCCACCCGCAACATTCCCACAAATAATGCCCACTCACATAATAAAGAGCTCATAACCCACCTACTCTCAGCAGCCAGAAGCATCATAGCCAGACGCTGGAGAGACCTGTTGAGGAGAAATGATATCAAATAGTATGGGGGAAAAACCTAACCAATAATCTGAAACTGACACGGATGGAAGGGTAATTCTGAGTTACATGCAAGTATCTGGAACAGCAGAAAAAGGGAGGCTAGCCTTAACCCAAAGGCAGCTTCCCTGAGTTAAGCATGCCTTGGAAACTGTTACGTACTGAGCTGAATCCTAGAACAATAGGAACCAGAATGCAGCAGTCTGATTGGTCCACAGGAGCCACCCAATCCAGCTTCAGGTGGAAGTGAATCAGCGACTTGATTGGCCTGCAAGAGCAGCCAATCAGGCTCCTGGAGGAAGTGAATCCACAACCTGATTGGCCTACAGGAGTAGCCCGGAATTAGCCAATCACGTGGGGCCCATTGTGTAAATAATGTACAGGTGAAACTCGAAAAATTAGAATATTGTGGAAAGGTTCATTTCTTTCAGTAATTCAACTTAAAAGGTGAAACTAATATATGAGATAGACTCATGACATGCAAAGCGAGATATGTCAAGGCTTTGTTTGTTATAATTGTGATGATTATGGCGTACAGCTGATGAGAACCCCAAATTAACAATTTCAACTTTGGGGTTTTCATCAGCTGTACACCATAATCATCACAATTATAACAAGCAAAGGCTTGACATATCTCACTTTGCATGTCATGAGTCTATTTCATATATCAAATTCCAGTAGCTAATGAAAACAATTGTTTACATAAATGGACTTTTCCACAATATTCTATTTTTTCAAGTTTCACCTGTATATATAGCAGACGTTTTGGGGAAAGACTCATTCATTGCTACTATGAGCTGAATAAACAGCATGAAATTCACACTTGACTCCGAGTATATTTCACTGGCGACGAAGCGTGTGAAGTGCAGAAATTGTGGGTGGGGAAAGGCTTAAGCACCTCTGCTGATTCTTTGTCCTAAAATCCCTCCCCTTTCCCTAAAACTGTTATTCTTTTCTCTCTTTTTCAAGTTGCTGCTTGGGCTCGACAGCATGGAACATGTAGTTGGGCCAGGAAGGCAAAGTTGGGAGATGATGCCGGGCAAGAGGTATCTTGTTTATTTCATGAATTTTATATGTCCTTGTATTGTTAAACACACACACACACACACACACACACACACAGACACACATCCTCAAAGCGGCTTACGAAAAGATAAAAAACTAAAATCCAGGAAAAAACAACGACGACCCGACTTTCAAAAAATTCAAAAGTTAAAATACTAAAACAGATTAAAATGGCTTCCATCTGTCTAGGCATCTGGCTCGTCTCGTCTAAAGAAGGGTGTTTTCAGCAGGCGCCGAAAAGAGCACAGGGAAGACAGCTGCTTGATCTCAATAGGCAGGGAGTTCCAAAGTGAAGCTGTTGCCCCACTAAATGATTGAGTTCTTACAAATGCAGGAACGGTTATTATGTGGCACTTGCAGTAGTGCCAATGCCACCTGTGGGAATACGTTTTTGTGGACTTCCCGCACTTTGCCGCAGCACAAAAACCTTCCGCGCAATGCACGGAAGGCAAAGAGATCCAGCCAAGGTTTGCTGCCTGGATCACTCCGCGCTTGCAAAAGAGCGCGCCAGGAAGCTTTTTGGTAACGGCCGATAGCTGTTTCCCGCCCGGAAACTCAGCCAAATGCAATGTTGTGATTGGTTTATGTTAATGTTATGACGTTGTTCGGTTTATCAGTAAATGGCCCCTGCTCTCTGTAGCGGTGTGTAGAGTGCGCGAGACAAGCCAAGAGAGAACAACCGTGCGAGACAAGCCAAGAGAGAGAAAGCGAAAGAGAAACCAACGCACAGAGTAGTAGTTGGGAGAGTGCAACTCCACCATTGACTGCAGTCTCTTAGTCTTTTATTTCTTTATTTTATTTTTGGCCGCCTTCTTATTTTTGGCCACACTTTCTGCTGTCCTTTTCGCTGCCTATCCTTTCCTCTTTGGAACCTTAAACCTTCGTAACGACCTTCGTAACTCCAGAGAAACCTTCAGAACTCCAAACAACTTCTCACGACCTTCAGCTTCATAACCAGCGGGTCCAATCATAACCAGTGGGAGCAGGCACTCCGAGAATTACTGGTTATCCCAGATGCTGGTTATTCCCACAGCCACCGATCGGGTGCATGTGGGGCGAATGGATCTTTGCAGGCACACTGGTTCCAAGCTGGTAAGAGCTTTATATACTCATAGTAGCACCTTGAACTTAGCCCGGTAAGCAGATTGGCCCGGTAAGCAGACCCTAGGTGAAGAGCAGAAAGGATGGAACGGAGGAAGACAAATGAAAAGGTACGGAAGGACAACACATTTTTAAAGCACTTAATGGGTGAAGAGTCTGTAAGCCGAGGTGTTGCTGTTGTGATGTGTTGTTGCTATTGGTGATAAAAATTCAGATGAGAGGGAAATGAGGAGGAGAACGCAGAACAGCTCCCCAAACCATCCTTCTTCTTTGGCGATCACTCGTAGCCGAGTAAGATTGTCTTCCATAAACAAGGTTTTAACAATGAGTCCGTAAGTGGCTGTGGAGGCCAATTCTGGATCGACACGTCCTTCCACAGTGGGGACATTGGTTTCCGGGAGGGAGTTGATCACGGTGTGGATTTGCCAAGCGTGCCTTCCCTCCTAGCATGGTCTTCACAGCATCACTTCATGGTGACTGGAGTGGTCGGATGTTGTCCATCTTTCTCTCTGAAGACCCTCAAAAGAGCCTCAAACCCACCACCATCTCAAGCGGCCGCTTCTGAGTAGAAAGAAAATCTGTGTTTCAGAGCAGCCAAACCCAGCTGGCTCACAACTGGCCGTTTCCTCCACCTGGCTTCTCCACCCATTGATGGGACAGCAGGAAAAAAAAACTCCATCAACGGCCGATTGTCCAATTTGGCCTTTATTGTACTCTGCCATCATTTACGGTTATTTATACAAAGAAGTCGATGGGCTTTGGCAGGCTGAGTGGCTTGGCTCGAAAACCGATGAGATGAACACTGAGTCATAAGTAAAACTTTTAACGAAATTATTTATGCAGCAATATACATTGGCTCGCATCTTGGTGCCCTTTAACGCTTCCTATTTTTGCATTATTGATTAAACCCAGCTGCCACTTTCATTCTTCCCCCATGTAAAAATATCTAGTGAAAATCACCCTTCAGTTGAGCAAGCCATCTATCTATTAACGTCACAATTAACAGCTCCCATCCCTGCTTGTCTTATTTAGCACAAGGTGGGAGTGGAGAAGGAACATGTGTGTGTGTGTGTGTGTGTGTGTGTGTGTGTGTGTGTGTGTGTCAACGAAAGCAGGTGTGTACAACTGAACCAAATGCATCCCACCGTTAGTGCATGTTTCATAGGCTAGAAAAATCTCCCAGGACCACAAAAACAGGTGGATTGTCATACACCTCGCAAGCCACAAAGCATGATTGGTGGGCTCTATTCCACTGGATGGGTCAGAACTTGTGACACCCAACCTGGGAAGAAGAGACCAGGGCTGGCTAACCTGTGGCTTTGCAGGCTGGGTGTTGGACTCTTAACACCCAGCAAACTGCCTGCAAGATCCCTCCCTCATACAGGTGAAACTCGAAAAATCAGAATATCGTGGAAAAGTTCATTTATGTAAGCAATTGTTTTCATTAGCTACTGGAGTTTAAAATATGAGATAGACTCGTGACATGCAAAGCGAGATATGTCAAGCCTTTGCTTGTTATAATTGTGATGATTTTGGCGTTCAGCTGATGAAAACCCCAAAGTTGAGATTGTTAATTTGGGGTTCTCATCAGCTGTACGCCATAATCATCAGCTGTACGCCTTTAAAGCCCTAAACGGCCTCGGTCCTGTATACCTGAAGGAGCGTCTCCACCCCCATCATTGAGCCCAGACACTGAGATCCAGTGCCGAGGGCCTTCTGGCGGTTCCCTCACTGCGAGAAGCAAAGCTACAGGGAACCAGGCAGAGGGCCTTCTCGGTAGTGGCGCCCGCCCTGTGGAACGCCCTCCCATCACAGGTCAAGGAGATAAATAACTACCTGACATTCAGAAAATACCGGAAGGCAGCCCTTTTCAGGGAAGTTTTAATGTGTAATATTTTTGTATCTGATTTTTGTTGGAAGCCGCCCAGAGTGGCTGGGGAAATCCAGCCAGATGGGCGGGGTACAAATAATAAATATTATTATTATTATAATCATCACAATTACCAGTGTAACAAACAAAGGCTTGACATATCTCACTTTGCATGTCATGAGTCTATCTCATATATTAGTTTCACCTGTTAAGTTGAATTGCTGTAAGAAATGAACCTTTCCACGGTATTCTAATTTTTCCAAGTTTCACCTGTAGGCTCAGGTTGAATATATGTGTCGCCTGTCTCGGGGGACAATGGAGGAGTGTGTTTCTAGGGGTGAAGTCAAACCGCTGGGGGATCACAGTCCCTGCTGTGGCTGCAGAGACCGGTAACTTGTCACTGCTGCCTGCCACATTGCTTGACCTCCCTGGGGTGCAAGCCTGGGCAGTGTTTGTGGAGGTTCCTGGGCTGCCCAGATGACAAAAAACCCCTCTCGGCCTCGCTGGTGTGGTCCAAAGGAAAGCAGAGGAAGATGTTTGGCACCAGCTTGGCTGCAGGAGTTGCCGGAAGGAGGCATACAAGGTTCCATCCAACCGTCTTAGAGACGCCGCTCCAGATTTGTGTAGGGTTTTCCCCTTAGCCCTTTTCTCTCCCAAAGATCTCCCTCAAGGCAGTGGAGATTAAGGATCAGCTTTTGTTCTCCTAGGTGGGCTGTTTTCCCAGGCGGATGAGCCCCATCCGGCCCTCGAAGATTCCCTCTACAGCAGGCACATCCAACAGGTAGATCACGATCTACTGGTAGATCGCGGGGTGTTCCTGGTAGATCTCCGGTCTCTCGGGGATCTCTTCCCCCGCCAAATAAAAAGTAAAAAAAATAAAAATAAAAAAGCTCAGCAACTACTGTTTCATAAAAAAGTTCAACCACTCTGGTTTCCTAAGAAAAGCTGAACAACTTTGCCTTTCCCAAAAAAAAGCTCAGCAACGTTTGGTTCCTAGCCAAAAAGTTGGTCCACTATTTGACTGTGGATTCAGGACCCTAAACTGTGTTTTATATAATAGACTTTTGATTATGTTCTGTGTATATCACAATGCTCATTCAGTTTCATTCATTCATATATTCCATTTCCTTCATTCATTTCCTTCCTAAAAAAACAACTTTGGCTTCCCAGAAAAAGCCCAACAACTTTGATCCATCCAATGACAATGGTTAGATCATTGCCAGGTTTTTTGTTTGTTTTTTTACACTGTGAGAAGATCGCAGCCTCTTGGGAGTTGGATGTCCCTGCTCTACAGCAAGTGCAGAAGCTGCTTTCATGACCGCTGGACCCACTATTGATCTTGTCCGCTCAATCTGCCGGAGCCTTTCTTTGCATGCAGGAAAAGACCCTAGCTCACTAAGGGTTTGAGACTCAGCGTAACCCCCGTGTAAGTCGCAGAAAGTGAGGAGGAATTAAAGAACCTTTTAATGAGGGTGAAAGAGGAGAGCGCAAAATATGGTCTGAAGCTCAACATCAAAAAAACTAAGATCATGGCCACTGGTCCCATCACCTCCTGGCAAATAGAAGGGGAAGAAATGGAGGCAGTGAGAGATTTCACTTTCTTGGGTTCCATGATCACTGCAGGTGGTGACAGCAGTCATGAAATTAGAAGACGCCTGCTTCTTGGGAGAAAAGCAATGACAAACCTAGACAGCATCTTAAAAAGCAAAGACATCACCTTGCCGACAAAGGTCCGTATAGTTAAAGCTATGGTTTTCCCAGTAGTAATGTACGGAAGTGAGAGCTGGACCATAAAGAAGGCTGATCGCCGTAGAATTGATGCTTTTGAATTATGGTGCTGGAGGAGACTCTTGAGAGTCCCATGGACTGCAAGAAGATCAAACCTATCCATTCTCAAAGAAATCAGCCCTGAGTGCTCACTAGAAGGACAGATCCTGAAGTTGAGGCTCCAGTACTTTGGCCACCTCATGAGAAGAGAAGACTCCCTGGAAAAGACCCTGATGTTGGGAAAGATGGAGGGCACAAGGAGAAGGGGACGACAGAGGATGAGATGGTTGGACAGTGTTCTTGAAGCTACTAACATGAGTTTGGCCAAACTGCGAGAGGCAGTGAAGGATAGGCGTGCCTGGCGTGCTCTGGTCCATGGGGTCACGAAGAGTCGGACACAACTGAACGACTGAACAACAACAACAAGTCGCAGGCTCACTGTATTATAAAATAAAAAATTCTTTCCAGTAGCACCTTAGAGACCAACTGAGTTTGTTCTTGGTATGAGCTTTCGTGTGCATGCACACTTCTTCAGATACACTGAAACAGAAGTCACCAGATCCTTAAATATAGTGAGGGAGTGGCGAGGGGTATTACTCAGAGGGTGGTGGGAATGGGTGATCAGCTGATAGGTATGGAAAACCTGTTGACGACTCTTAACGGCTGCAATTAGTCTTGCAGGGAAAGGCAAGGGGTGAGATGGCTAAAGATAGCTTTGTCATGTATAATAAGATAAGAATCCAATGTCTTTGTTCAGACCATGTTTCTCCATCCATGTGCTTGGAGTGGGGGGGGGGTACAGGAACAAGACTCAAAAGAGCTCTTGCAGGTTTATTTACTAGTTTATGGAGGGGAAACAATTGGTGCATGCTAAGTCCCTCCCTTTGCAGCTTGGAGTTGGGCCAAAAGGAAGGGGGGAAAGGTTAGTTATAAATGCCCTGTTGAAAGCGAACATATTCACAAGATGGTGCTGTTACTCCATCTGCGAATTAGCGTTTTGTGCCCTGGAAAACTAGCAGAGGGATAATTTGTTTTCGTTTGCAATTGAAAATCACTCGCAACACACTCTTAAGAGAGCCAGAGAGCACTGCCATTTATCACAGGGGGAACAGCATTCATGTTTATAATTTTGCTCCTCTTCGCAACTAATTATTTTATTTGCCGAAAAAGCCTCACATTCTAATTATCTGAAGAAGTGTGCATGCACACGAAAGCTCATACCAAGAACAAACTTAGTTGGTCTCTAAGGTGCTACTGGAAGGAATTTTTTATTTTATTTTGTTTTGACTATGGCAGACCAACACGGCTACCTACCTGTAACTGATTCTAATTACTGCATTTTCCCGTGTATAACACGCCCCCGTGCATAAGAAGCCCTCTATTATGGGGGGACTCAAAATTAAGAAAATGCACTATGCAACAACCGTGTATAGGATGACCCCTTATTTTAAACTTCAAAAATTTAGGGAAAAAATATAGTCTTATACACAGAAAAATACGGTAAGTGGATTCAAATGCTCGTGTATTTATTTTAGGGTTCCCTGGACATGCCCGGAATTCCAAAGGTGAAATCATCAGCTAGGTGGATTTTTTAAATTTTGGAAAAAAAAAATTGTCCTGGTTTTTTTTCTTTTGCACGCACTCAGGGAGTGGTCGAGCAGTCCGTCCGTCCGTCAGTCTGACGGGCGGCTGGCTGGCTGGTTGGCTGAATGCACCCAGCCTCTCCCCCTCCCCAAGTTAAGAGCCGCGTCAGTCCTCCCCTCCTCCTCCTCCTCCTCCTCTTCTTCTTCTTCTTCTTCTTCTTCTTCTTCTTCTTCCTCCTCCTCCTCCCCTCAGAGGCCCCCCAGGCCTGGCCACAGCAACCACCACCCGCCCTCTTCCCTGCCCGCCCACTGTCTGTGCTCCTTTTTGCTCTCTCGAATATGGCAACCCTATGAAACTTTCGAACAAAACCCCATGTCCACGAGAGGCATGGAGGAGGGCAAAGGGCCAGAGCGCTTTGTCTACCAATACCGGAAAAGCAGTGTTGCCTAGTGGCAAGAACTAGGGGCATCCGATGTGACAAGCTGCCTCATATGGAGCAAGTTATCTCTCATTGGCCAGGCATCCGGCTGCATGCAACTTTGCAATGCCAAAGCAGTTCCAGGTTTTCCTTCCTTTGGCTTCCATATTATTATTATTATTATTATTATTATTATTATTATTAGTACCCTGCCCATCTGGCTAGGTCCCCCAAGCCACTCTGGGCGGCTTCCAACAAATATTAAAATACATTAAAATGTCACAGATTAAAAACTTCCCTAAACAGGGCTGCCTTCAGGTATTTTCTGAATGTCAAGTAGTTGCTTATCTCTTTGACCTGTGATGGGAGGGCGTTCCACAAGGCGGGCGCCACTACCGAGAAGGCCCTCTGCCTGGTTCCCTGTAGCTTTGCTTCTCACAGTGTGGGAACTGCCAAAAGGCCCTCGGCGCTGGATCTCAGTGTCTGGGCTGAATGATGGGGGTGGAGGCGCTGCTTCAGGTATACAGGACCGCGGCCGTTTAGGGCTTTAAAGGTCAGCACCAACACTTTGAATTGTGCTCGGAAACGTACTGGGAGCCAATGTTGATCTCTCAGGACCGGTGTTATGTGGTCCCGGCGGCCACTCCCAGTCACCAGTCTAGCTGCCGCATTCTGGTTTAATTGCAGTGTCCGGGTCACCTTCAAAGGTAGCCCCACGTAGAGCGCATTGCAGTAGTCCAAGTGGGAGATAACCAGAGCATGCACCACTCTGGCAAGACAGTCTGCGGGCAGGTAGGGTCTCAGCCTGCGTACCAGATGGAGCTGGTAGAAAGCCGCCCTGGATACAGAATTAACCTGCACCTCCATGGACAGCTGTGAGTCCAAAATGACTCCCAGGCTGTGCACCTGGTCCTTCAGAGTTGCCCCCTCCCCCTTCTCCTGACAGGTAGAAAGGAAGCCAATGAGACTTTTCTTGGCATGCAGGTAAGTGCATCAGATGGTAGGGGGCAGATAAAATTGGCGCCACTTGGCCATTCCTGTTCTGAAGAATAGCTCTTAGTCCACAAAGCAATATGCACAAATATTAGGGTATAAGTAAAGGCAGGGCCGGAATTAGGTTTGATGAGGCCCTGAGATACTGAAGATAATGGGGCCCTTTATACGTCCAGCTGTCCTTTGTCAACAACAAATTGTCACTGTTTTTTGTGTTGAATATATGCTATACGGTGATTGATGGACCTAATAGGTATCTAAAGCCATTTGCACATAACAAAATATGTGCTTTATCGAAGTACAATTAAGAAGAAGTATATTAATAGTGAATCGGGGGAGGGGGAGCAAGAGAGTGCAGCCCTAAGTTATAGTTTGTTTAGCTTATACGTAAATCCAGCACTGGGTAAAGGTAAACGACCCCTGGATGGTTGAGTCCAGTCAAAGGCGACTATGGGGTTGTGGCGCTCATCTTGCTTTCAGGCCGAGGGGGCCGGCGTTCGTCCATAGCTTTCCAGGTTATGTGGCCAGCATGACTAAACCGCTTCTAGCAGAACGGGACACCGTAACGGAAACCAGAGAGCACGGAAGCGCCATTCACTTTCCTGCCGCAGCGGTACCTATTTATCTACTCGCACTGGTGTGCTTTCGAACTGCTAGGTTGGCAGAAGCTGGGACAGAGCAACGGGAGCTCACGCCGTCGCGGGGATTTGAACTTCCGATCAGCAAGCCCAAGAGGCTCAGTGGTTTAGGCCACAGCTGAACATGTCCAGCACATCTGGCGCATAGAGTTGAAAAACCCACTTTCCTTCCCCTTTTGTAGGATCTAGTCAACTTATTAACTCTGAGAGAGGAAAGCCTTATGGAAGAATGGGTAGCATGGTTCATTCCAATATAAGTTGCTGCTATCAGTCAGCATTATCTGCCAATTATACCATAAATGTCAATGTCATTGTTGCCCTAGTAACATACCTAGCATTTCAGCAAGAGCTTGTAATGTACACGGAGTTAAAGTGAATAGGGTTCGTAGGTATCAGCATATAAAAGCTGCCTTCTTTCTTTCTTTCTTTCTTTCTTTCTTTCTCAAAATGATTTTTATTAATTTTACATATAATCACAATACGTAACATCGTGCCCTCTTATTAAATGTTTTGGCTCAACCGAGCCTAAACGACTTCCTTCCCTCCCGCCTAATGGTTTACAATATTAAATTTTACTTTTTTTGCATTTCCTGTCCTATTCTTGTTATAGTATTACTTAAAAATATTAAATTACTCGACCTGAATAGGTAATTAATTGTAGCAGCAGCAAGACACGTACACGTTAACTCAGTGAAGTAGAGTTTATTTATGGAAAACAAAGAAAACAACCAAGCCTCTAGACTGGAGCCCCCTGCTCTCACGACCTCTGGCTACACTGTTGAAGACTCATCTGAAACTTCAGGGTGGTTCCTCTTCCCTTTAAAACCTCGTGAGAACACCACCCTTTTCCGCCTCCTCTGCAATGACAATTTCCCTTTCTCTCGTGAGAACACCACCCTTTTCCGCCTCCTCTGCGATGACAATTTCCCTTTCTCTTGCACCCCACCCCTCCTGTGTTCCTCTGAGGTAAGAGGAGCAGGAAAAGGCTCTGACAAACTGGTATCAGATTCAGACTAGCCCTGGACTGAGCACTTCCCTCAGTCTTATCTTATAGCTGTTTCCATTACAACCTACTCTCCCAGCTCTTGGCTGCCGTCCCAGTCAGACAGCTGCAGCTGCTGGCTACTTGGCTGTAACCTGACATCAATTCATCTTTAAAAGGTAAAGGTAAAGAAACCCTGACAGTTAAGTCCAGTTGCGAACGACTCTGGGGTTGTGGTGCTCATCTCGCTTTACAGGCTGAGGGAGCCAACGTTTGTCCGCAGACAGCTTCCAGGTCATGTGGCCAGCATGACTAAGCTGCTTCTGGCGAATACCAGAACAGCGCACAGAAATGCCGTTTACCTTCCCGCCGGAGCGGTACCTATTTATCTACATGCACTTTGACGTGCTTTTGAACAGCTAGGTTGGCAGGAGCTGGGACCGAGCAACAGGAGCTCACTCCGTCGTGGGGATTCAAAATGCTAACCTTCCGATCGGCAAGCCCAAGGCTCAGTGGTTTATACCACAGCGCCACCCGCGTCCTAATTAATTAATTAATTAATTATTAATTGATCTTACAAATCTTCAAGTAACCCTGCTAATGATGCTAATTGCTTACAGTTGTCTTTCAAATATAATATAAATTTATTCCAGTCTTTTTGGAATACAGTGGTGCCTCGCAAGACGAAATTAATTGGTTCCGCAAGACTCTTCGGCTTGCGAGGCACCTTTTCCCATAGGAACGCATTAAAATTTAATTAATGCGTTCCTACGGGGAAAAAGTCCGGGGGCCCCTCCCAACCGGCACCGGAGCCACGCCGCGCCGCTGCTGTTCGCTCGCTGCAGTCTTAAAACGCGGTGCCGCACAGCTCCGGGAGGGAGGGAGTGGGCCGTGGGATCGTGCCCGATGGCGGGCATGATCCCACGGCTCCCTCCCGACCGGCAACGGAGCTCCGCGGCGCGGCGTTTTAAGACTGAAGCGATCGTTGCAGTCTTAAAACGCAGCGCCGTGGCTCCGGGAGGGAGGGAGGGGGCCGTGGGATCATGCCCACCATCGGGCGCGATCCCACGTCCCCCTCCCGACCGGCAACGGAGCCCCGCGGCGCCGCGTTTGTGCTGTAAAGGCTTACCTTTTCGCTCCAGTCGGGAGGGATGTTGTCCGCGTCCGCCATTTTGGATCGACTGCGCATGTCTGGACATGCGCAGACATGCGCAGTCGATCCAAAATGGCAGACGCGGACAACACCCCTCCCGACCGGAGCGAAAAGGTAAGCCGGCTTACAGTGGTACCTCGCCAGACGAATTCGTCTTGCGAAAAACAGGCATAGACGAATTCGTCTCGCGAGTCAACTAAAAACTCGCAAAACCCTTTCGTTTTGCGAGTTTTTCGTTGTGCGAGGCATTCGTCTTGCGGGGTACCACTGTACTTTATTTCGCTGGTTGCAGATTCTTCCCGTCAGTTTTGACAGTTCTGCAAAGTCCATCATTTTCATCTGCCAGTCTCCTTTTGTTGGTAAAAGCTGCCTTCTTTCAATCAGCCTCTCGGTATTGCCTAGGATGACTGCCAGCAGTTTACCGTAGGTCTTTCCCACCTTTGCTACCTGAGACCCTGTTTAAATCTAGTAAGTTAAAAACTTAAAATGTGCCAATCCAAGACCCTCCACGTGTCCCTATTTTCCAAGGACATTCCCGGATTTACAGAAGCCGTCCCGGTGTCTGATTTGACCCCACAATGCCCTACTTTTCCTTAGGATGCCCTGTCCCTATTTTCATTAGTAGCAATTTTGGAGGGTATATCATGCGACCCCCAAGCCAAGGAGATAAGTAACTATACAACCTATGGAATATATCTGAAGGCAGCCCTGAATAGGGAGTCATGGGAGTAGCCCCCTAAAATCTGTGTGTGCTTTTTTAGGGGGGGGGAGGTATTAGCTTGGTGGGCCCCTCCCTCCGTAACTGGAAAGCTGTAAGAGTTGCCAGGGGTCCCCTGGCAGAGATGTGGGCCTCTGCAGGTGGCTTTTGACACCAACCCCCGATACTAGATCCTGAGCTTGCGATTCACTGCTCTACTTAAAATGGTGTTTAGTCCCCATAGTAAAGCTGGAGCAAATGGAAACCCATTTAATTTGTCTTATTTAGTGACTCCCTGAGGCGTTACAGTTGTGGGCGAGGACTGTAGGCAAAAATGCAGGTTGGAAGACAGCCACTACTTGAACGCTTGGATTGAACTCACTGCCTATAGATAATCCACTTAGCAGAGGAAAACAGATGTATTGAGGAACAATTTAACTCAGCGATGAGTCACTCGTGATCCCAGATCTAGGACTGGCAACATTCCCAGAGAGGTGAGAGGAAACCTATGCCACATTCCTAATGTTCGTATCTGTGTTTAAATATAGGGGCATACTGAATGTTTTGCTATTTTAGCCCCCTCCGCTCCAAAATAATACAAACATTTACCTTGTTTGTTGTACTGTTTCTTGTGTACCTAGCCAATTCCAACTCTGCTTATGTAGGCAGGGCCATCGCAAGACATTTTGCTGCCAGAAATGAAAGCCACATGGCAATCACAGCTCTGGCCACTCCCTGCCCCTCAGCACCTGCTGCCTGAGGCAAATGACGCATTCTGCCTCATATTAGCCCTGTAGAAGAAGAAGAGTTTGGATATGATATCCCGCTTTTCACTACCCAAAGGAGTCTCAAAGCAGCTAACATTCTCCCCCACAACAAACACTCTGTGAGGTGAGTGGGGCTGAGAGACTTCAGAGAAGTGTGACTAGCCCAAGGTCACCCAGCAGCTGCATGTGGAGGAGTGGAGACGCGAACCCGGATCACCAGATTACGAGTCTACCGCTCTTAACCACTACACCACACTGGCAGTGCCAAAAAAACCCAAAGGAAAGCATGTTCAACCCTACCGGCTATTTGCTCCCACTGCTACAGCCGACAAAGTTGGACCGTGGGTTGGTGAGGAGGTAAAGGTCTGGCCCATCTGGCTTTCAAAGGTCCCCCACCAACAAGGACTAAGTATATTCTGTGAGAAGAGAATGCTATCTGGCAGTTGGGTGCGTTTGTGGTGGACAGGGTGGGCTGTAAAATGGAATGGAGCTTTTTGGCAGATGGCATGGCTGGCTGGCTGGCTGGCTGATATCTTGAACAGCAGGAAGGAAGAGTACGGTTGCACCCAGGTCTTGCTCGACGGCTTCCCACAGGCATCTGGTTGGCCACCGTAAGAACAGAATACTGGATTAGATGGGCCACTGGCCTGATCCAGAGGGCTGGTCTCGTGTTCATATGTTAATGGAAAATTACAGATTGTAGAACTAGGCCATTTCAGCAAAAATAAAACACATGTCCTACACGAGGCCTGCAACATACAGTATATAGGCAGTCTTTGGCAGAAGTTTGGCAGAGAAATTACCGCTGCTTCTGTAATGTACATATTAAGTAGTGGGTGGACATAGCAGATGACACATTGATTCTCCAAGCAGCTCTCTTTATTCTCAGGCTGGAACAGAAATGAACGGAAGGGCTGAGCTAGCCTGCTTATATAGTACTCAGTAACATGCAACAGTAACAACTCTCTCTAGCTACCCAATCCGTGAACGGCACTCTCAATCCTTCATTTGCACGTGGACCTGAGTGAGAACTGCAGTCACGGTGGGCAGAGTGAAACTATATACACAGCACCCCTAGTGGCCTAGGGTGAGAACTTCAATACATATTCAGTACATATCATAGAAAGTCCCGACAGTTTACCTGCTTACTGTACAAACTTCCTTTGGCTTCTCCAATGGACAACTTTCTATGGAGAGAGAGAAGTGAGTCCAGGAACAGCTCGTGGTCGCATTGGTTTACTCATTCTCCTTTCTAGCGATTTTCCCACTCATGATCAACTCTTGAGTCCCTGGATGACAACCCAGGACCACATTCACTGCCTAATACCCATGAGAACTGTGTGGAACCACAGGAGCTTGAGGGAACGGGCCATAGCTCAGTGACAAAACACTTCCTTCACATGCAGAAGGCTCTAGGTTCAGCCCCCAGCATCTCCTGGTAGGACTTGGAAAGGCTTCTGTGTGAAACTCTGGAGAGCTGCTGCCTGCCAGTGAAAACTATACTGGCCTAGGATGGTCTGAACTGATACAAGGCAGCTTCCTATGTTTCCAGTTGGGAGTCAGTCTCTCCAAACCATGGAAGCTGGAGACAAATCACAGATCAGGACCGTCTCCATCATGTTTTACTTGGGCATTTCCCCAGGAGTGTCTGGTTGGCCCTTTGTAGGAAACAGAGGCAGAGACTTCTTCCTCCAGATATACACAGACTAGCTTGCTATGTGGTAAAGTATAGTCCGGAACACAATAATCTGTGCCAACCTCGATTATCGCAGATATACCAAACATCTGTGGCTGCAGCTTTTTGTTGTTGTTCAGAGGCGAGATTTGCTAAAGCAGGGGTCCCCAAACTAAAGCCCAGGGGCCGGATTCGACCCAATCGCCTTCTAAATCCGACCCGCGGATGGTCCGGGAATCAGCGTGTTTTTACATGAGTAGAATGTGTTCTTTTATTTAAAATGCATCTCTGGGTTATTTGTGGGGCCTGCCTGGTGTTTTGACATGAGTAGAATGTGTCCTTTTATTTAAAATGCATCTCTGGGTTATTTGTGGGGCCTGCCTGGTGTTTTTACATGAGTAGAATGTGTTCTTTTATTTAAAATGCATCTCTGGGTTATTTGTGGGGCCTGCCTGGTGTTTTGACATGAGTAGAATGTGTCCTTTTATTTAAAATGCATCTCTGGGTTATTTGTGGGGGCTGCCTGGTGTTTTGACATGAGTAGAATGTGTCCTTTTATTTAAAATGCATCTCTGGGTTATTTGTGGGGGCTGCCTGGTGTTTTGACATGAGTAGAATGTGTCCTTTTATTTAAAATGCATCTCTGGGTTATTTGTGGGGCCTGCCTGGTGTTTTGACATGAGTAGAATGTGTCCTTTTATTTAAAATGCATCTCTGGGTTATTTGTGGGGCCTGCCTGGTGTTTTGACATGAGTAGAATGTGTCCTTTTATTTAAAATGCATCTCTGGGTTATTTGTGGGGCCTGCCTGGTGTTTTGACATGAGTAGAATGTGTGCTTTTAATAAAAATGCATCTCTGGGTTATTTATGGGGCATAGGAATTCGTTAACCCCCCCCCCCCCCGTCTGCCCTATTAGACTAATCTGAGCTTTCTGCTTCTGAGCTCTGTGTTCTAATACCCTCAAGGCCTGCCTGGTCCTGGGAGAAGGGGGTGTGTGTCAGGAATGCTTTAAAAGGACACTGGGTCTGTCAGCTGTCTCACCCCTAGTGCTGCTTTTTCTTCCTGCTGTTCCTCTCCCAATACTTCCCAGCTTCTCCCCTCTGCAGCCTCTGAAGCATGCCCTTCTGCAAACCACTGTTCTAAATCTATACTGTCCTCCTGTTCTCAGGAAGGTTCAGGAGAAGGGGGTGGCTGGCCCCCACCATTCCTCCTCAGTCCAGCCCCAGACAGTGTGTGTTGTGTGCAATCTACTAACCCTTCAAGTGTGGGTTACCTTTGGAATCTATTCCATGACTGCCTGTGAATCTGCATTACCTTGGGGGCCATGCGTCAGCAGTATCCCCGGGGACGGATCCGGCCTGCCAGTGCAGCTTTCAGGCCCAGCCCGCAATGGAATAAATACTGCATTCTCTCCCTTCCACCCTCTTGCTTCTGTGGCACAAAGCCTGCCGGGCCTGCCCACATCATTGCATTGTTAAAACGACTAGAATAGAATGAAACTTCAGATTATATAAGTGCTCTGTATAAATTCTTGCACAAAGCACAGCATATAGAGGAACGGCAGCCTGCATTCAGTGTGTGGGCAAGCGCTGTGGCAACGACATGCCCGTCCGTCCCCCGTCCCCAGCCTTGGCCAGCAATGCCTGTTTGGTTGACAGAAGCTTGGCCACCAATCTTATATAGCAGGAACAAAATCGAAAATTCTTTCTAGTAGCACCTTAGAGACCAACTGAGTTTGTTCCTGGTATGAGCTTTCGTGTGCATGCACACTTCTTCAGATCTGAAGAAGTGTGCATGCACACGAAAGCTCATACCAGGAACAAACTCAGTTGGTCTCTAAGGTGCTACTAGAAAGAATTTTCGATTTTGTTTTGACTATGGCAGACCAACACGGCTACTCACCTGTAACTGGAACTTATATAGCAGGATTTCTTCTGTATATTAATGAGGCATCGAGATATATGGACAGAATGGACAGGAGATGACCAGAAGGAATGGTCTCATGTTTAGAAAGAACAAGGGAAACTCCATTTTAGATGCAGCTTCGCTTCTCTAGCTAGAGCACAATACTTTTTAGTCAGATACAGGAAACTAGCAGCTAGCAAGCTCAGCAAGAACATTTCTTCACACCTAGAGCAGCTAAGTGACAGACTAGTTAACCGCAGATTTGCAAGAGGAAACGACTAGCTCACCACATGTCTGTTATATCCTGTCAGAGCGAATGATTACTGAGAATCGGCCCACCACAAGAAGATACCACAACATGGGTTATTAGCATTTTGTAAAGAGTATAAAACACCACTGCATGTGTTTGGGGGTGTGCAGATTTTTGGGCAATAGCCACCTGCATCAATTGCTTTGTCTGGACAAATCAATAAAAAGGATCTTTTATTTGAAAAGCTGCTTGGAGTCTTTCCTTTTGGTCAAGAATAGTCATGGGTGCAACATTTCCTGGTGCAAGCGTGACTCGGATGAAGGGTTAGCCTTCTTTGACCAGAGGCAGCCCCCTTGCCCTATCGTACAGAGGGAGGGGTTCCTGGGAGCCGCCCTTCTTCTCCTGCGGCCGCCTGGCAGATTTGCCAGAGGAGACTGGGACGTGTCCTTGGCCCCCCCCTTGACCTGTACGAAGACGGCAACGGACCGAGGAACAGAGGAACAGAGGGAGACAGGAGCCGGCTGGGTAAGGAATGGCCTTCTCTATTGGGAGAAGATGGGAGACTTGATCACTCTCCAGCGTGCTGCCAGTACCCAATGATAAGAGGTTCGTTGGGGAATCCACACGCATAGGTTGCGATGTCAGTAATCAGTGGTAAGAGGTCCACTGATGAAAACAGCGCATAGGTAGGAGGAAAAGGGAAAAAGGGAGGTAGCGTTTGGTTTGGTGTGAAAGGACTGAATGATTGGGAAATTTAGTTGTGTGATGAAGTGGTGTGTGATTAATGAAGTGCTGTGTGATGAATGTGGATGACTAAAAAAAAAAGGGGGGGTTGGTGAAAAGCACTACATGGGACATAATGGGTTTGGGGTTGCTCTACAGCAAATACTCCATTTGAAGGTACTATTGGAAATAGGTTCTAAAATAATGGCTGAGGTTATCTTTTGAGTTGTTGCAGAGTGCTGTGTTACCCAGAAGCACAGGCCAAATATAGGTGTGTGTGATATTGTGTGGATCTCTTTGTGTTTTCTCTCTGCTTTAACACAACTGTGTAATTGTGTTATGTGTCAAGGCCAGGGCTCTGGGTTCCAGAGGGCTGGGACAGGGGAGAGAATCAGGGCTGGGACAGGGGAGAGAATCTTTATTTTGTTAAGTTTTCCCCAGCTATCCTTCTTCAGTTGATTTCTCCTGAGGAAAGGAGAGGGGGGACTTTGTTTCTTTTGTTTCAAGCTTTGAATATTGCTGGGATCGACAGAAACAATCTTTGTGTGTGTAATGGTGAGGGTTGCAGGGTAGCAACCTCCCCCCACTTTCTTGTTGTTTTATGCTGGTTCCTTTCTCATTTCTGGTCGTTGCACCACAGCGGGGCAACTCCCTTGTACTTCCTTATTTGTTACTGCATCTTTTCTGGTTTTATTTATTTATTTATGCGAAGAGGCAGGGGTTTTAGAGAACGTAAGACCTTTAGGGTCCTTTAGAGTCATGGTTTTTTTGAAGATATAGCTGCACAGTCCTATACTCTCCTTTTTTACCTATGTAGCTCTCTCTGGAGGAATTGGTGTTGAAATTCAATGGATTAAGGGGTGAACCTCTCTCTCCCTCTTTAGCAAAAAGGCTGAGAGAAAGAGGGCTGTGTGGGTGTTTTAGCAAACGGTCGCTTTTTAGTGTGTTGCATCGAGGCTTGTGTTTTCTCCAATTGGATGGGAGGGGGCTGTGGGAAACCACAACTTTTTCTTCCCCTTCTTTGCCTAACTTTGTCATCTGTGGTCTTCAGACTTTTATTCTGTTTCCCTCCAATAAGTAATCCTCCTAGCCTTTGAAAGTGGGTGATTTAGAGATTTTGCATTTCATGCTTCTCAGCCTGGCAAAAGGGGGGCAAAGGACAAAGCAAATGTAGCCCCGAGTCCAGGCACTTGCATTGAAAGGCAATCCTGTTATCCTGAGAGTTAAGGTATGTGTGGTAAAGGGGTGTGGGTTACAGGTAATTATTACTAACTACTTCTGTGAATACTGTAGTTACAGGTAATTATTGCCAACTACTTCTGTAATTGAATTATGGTGCTGGAGAGGACTCTTGAGAGTCCTATGGACTGCAAGAAGATCGAGCCTGTCCATTCTGGGGGAGGTAAGCCTTGGATTGATCACTGGAAGGACGAATCCTGAGGCTGAGGCTCCAGTGCTTTGGCTACCTCATGAGAGGAGAGGACTCCCTGGAGGAGACCCTGATGTTGGGAAAGATTGAGGGCACAAGAGGAGGACGACGGAGGGTGAGATGGTTGGTCAGTGTTCTCGAGGCTGCCAGTATGGGTTTGATTGGGCTGATGGAGGTCATGGGTGCCTGGCGTGGTCTGGTCCGTGGGATCGAAAGGAATTGGAAGGGACTAAACAATAATTTCTGTAATTAGAAATGCTTGCCTTTTGATATGTGCTGGGAAGATTGGTGAAAGGGTTTCAGATTTCTTTTGGGTTGGTCTGTTTCTTGTTAGTTAGGATGAAGCCTCAAACTAACTAACTTGGTTCCAGCAATTCATTAATTGTTTGTATCTTAAATTGGGGGAACAGAAAGAAAGCCTCATTTTAAAGAGCACAGAAATTTCCTTCGCAGCAGCCTTTCCCCTTTCTCTACCTTGGAAAGGGGGGAAAGAGCTAGAACTGTGTCAGGCTCTTGGGCTCTCCACCCAGCTGGGGAAAAGGTGTTGTGACTTTCAAGCAAGCTGGTAAGTGACTGCATTAAATTTGCTGGTTTCATTTTATAATTGGTTTTAATTGGAATTTTATTGGTTTAATGTCACTTTGTTTTATCAAAAAATGCTTAGGCCTGCATTGTCTTATTGTTAGTTGGTTGTGTTTGCTTTTCCCTCCAATAGGCCATAGCTGTCATTCATTGCCAGTTTGCTAACAAAGCAGCATCAAAGAAAAAGGGAGAATTGGGTAAAGATCCTCTGGACTGAGATTATTTTAATCTCTGTAGAATCTGAAAATAGATATGCCTTGCTGTATGGCACTTTGAGTTGAGGATGGTGGGTGCAACATGGTGTCATAAGGGGGTTGTGCTGGGTGGACAGCATTGCAAGAAGGATTTATGTTTGTACTCTTGCATAAGCAACTGCTGTAGCATTGCTGCACATGGTTTCAGCTATGTATCTGTAAGATATTAGACAGCCCTGTTGCAGTTTATTGTGGCAACTAATGGGCTAGCTGGCTAACAGAGCACTGTGACCACTGACACTCTAATTCACTTGCTGTCTTGCCTTATGTCTTTAACTTGAGAAGGAACTCACCCCCGAGAAGCTAATACAATGGACAAATCCAAGTATGATGGCAAACACGAAAGTCAATGTGTTTCTTCCCAAATTCAAAGTGGATGGGGAATATGATTTCAAGCCAATTTTAGAAAGTCTTGGCATGACCAACATGTTTGATGAGAGTGCGTCGGATTTCTCTGAAATGTCAGAGACCAAAGGGGTAGTTTTGTCTCAGGTCATCCACAAAGTCTCTCTGGAAGTCGTTGAAGAAGGGGCAGAGTCCCTAGATGTACCAGGGTACCGGATCCTGCAATACAAAGATGAATTTAATACTGATCACCCATTTTTCTTCTTCTTCCGGCACACCAAAAATCGCAATATTGTTTTTGCTGGCAGATTCTGTTCTCCTTAAATGAAAAAATGGGGTCAGAAAGGGAGACTGTCTCCCAGTACCAATTCATCATTGAATGAGTGGTTTAGTACAGCAAAAATGTGGGTGTATTGCTCCTTTTCTGTACATTAGGATGCCCAATAATGGCCACTGATTACATTAATTTGGCATTCCTTTGATGCAAAATGTTTAGCTCTTGAATCCAGGGCACAGGTTTACCTCATTTATACATATACCCCTAAAATGGGATTTGTGAACAAAGGAATAATGGGAAGCAGCAACGGAAAGTGTTATCTGAGGCTAAATCTGTTGTAGCTGCACAGCCTTTTGAGTTATAAGTGTCTGCAAATGAGAAGATGGCTGTTTGGAGTTTGTGGCAACAGGGAAAAGCAGGGAAAAGAGTGCCTCTGCAATTTTGATTCACTGATGGGGCTGCCCGATACCAAAGGAATGAAAGGGTGTGGCAGGCAGTAGCCACCAATCCAAAGACTCTGACTCGAGCTAGAAAGGATAAGTCTAGCTAGTATGCAAGCTAACAGCAGCATTAATGGTTTATTGAACACATACACTGATTCTCGGGCAGTGCGTAAGGGTTTGGTGGTGTGGCTTTCCCAATGGAAGTGAAATGACTTTTGTATACAACTGCCCTCTGTGGGGGCAGGAGGTACCAACAGTGGTTGCCAACTGTGAATTGTGCTTGCAGCCCAAGCATTTGCCCCTATCTAAGAATCCCATGGGCAACTGCACACACAGGAACAGGACCTGGGGAAGTATGGCAGATAGACTATGTGAGTCCTCTGCTTCAGTTTGGAAGGTGCCAATGTGTGCCACCTGTTGAAGGTTAACACCTTTGTAACGTACAACAGGAATGAAAGCACCTGAAACCTTAAGGTATGGAAAGCTCAGCCATATGGTAAAATATCCCTCCAGGCAACACCGAACAGGCAGAAGCTGACCCCTTAGCACCAGAGGAGGTGTTGCTGCCTGCTGAAGGGCGGGTGACAAGACCTCTGGGTGTGGGAGTTGCAGTTCCTCATTGCACATATAGGCGGATTGTACCATGATCCAGCCTGGGCCTGAAAGGTATTCAGGTGTTAGGAGGGGCCATAGAGGCTAATTTCCATGGTGAAATAAAGGTGCTAGTGCATGACAGCCGCTACATAGTCCAGTTGATTTGTGAACAACTGGGTATACCTGTTATTTAAGAGGCAACAGAGGTTTTGTGTCCTCAGACTGTAAGTTAATTATTGGACAAAAGGGGTTTTGTTCCTTTATACAAGCCATCATGACAGGTCTGGTGAGGTGGTGAGTAGAGGACCAGGTACTGGGGATTAATAGCTGACACAGACTCTCCAGACTGTTTGGATGCAGACACACTACAAAGGAAAGGAACTAATCTATGATATTACTATTGGATTTGATATAACATATCTCTTGTCTGTTCTGTTTCATGTCAGCCTAAGGAAGGGGGAAACATGCTGATGTTATTGTTACTGCAGATGATGGTGTTATGGATGCCCTGCCAACCAGCTGTTGACGAACACAACACGACAATCCAGTCTCTATGTGAATAGGAAGTTCTGTCTCAAAAACAGTGGCTCCCAAGACTGATGGGGAGAGTGCAGGACAAGTGTATGAATATAACTGGGATGAATCCTATTTGAGAAGATTTTATTTCCCTATTCCGTGGCATCAGCAGAATTTTATGCTAAATTGGTCAGAAATTGGAATGTTACCTTTCAATATTTGTTTAATCACAGGTAATCTACTGAGATTGGAACATGAGATTCAAGTCTGGAGTGCTGAAGATACTGGCAGTTGGAGACATATTATTCTGGATATTATTATAAATTGGAAATGGCTCAAAGTATTCGGCATTGTGCATGTGCATTTGCTTATATTTCTGTATTCTGTATGCTAGGGTTATACGTTTGGGGTTTTTTATTACTCAGAGTGGGAAGGTTAACCAAATTATTGCCTGGGCCGAGAAGCAGACCGTGTGAGATCAGGGGGGCGGAGTGTATGGGGTAGTCTTTGCGGAAGATTTTTGTACTTCGAGGAGACAGTGATTGAGCATGGTCAGCTTTTCCGTCTCTGGTTATCTCTTCCTGACTAGTTACTTTTTGGTTTCAAAATCCTTGGTGAAGGGGCCCTTGATGTGTTGATGATTCATGGGAACACTGGTTAGGTCAAGCTATAGAGGACGCAGGTGAACCTGGTCCTCACGCTTGAAAGGGGGGAAAATGAGGCATCGAGATATATGGACAGAATGGACAGGAGATGACCAGAAGGAATGGTCTCATGTTTAGAAAGAACAAGGGAAACTCCATTTTAGATGCAGCTTCGCTTCTCTAGCTAGAGCACAATACTTTTTAGTCAGATACAGGAAACTAGCAGCTAGCAAGCTCAGCAAGAACATTTCTTCACACCTAGAGCAGCTAAGTGACAGACTAGTTAACCGCAGATTTGCAAGAGGAAACGACTAGCTCACCACATGTCTGTTATATCCTGTCAGAGCGAATGATTACTGAGAATCGGCCCACCACAAGAAGATACCACAACATGGGTTATTAGCATTTTGTAAAGAGTATAAAACACCACTGCATGTGTTTGGGGGTGTGCAGATTTTTGGGCAATAGCCACCTGCATCAATTGCTTTGTCTGGACAAATCAATAAAAAGGATCTTTTATTTGAAAAGCTGCTTGGAGTCTTTCCTTTTGGTCAAGAATAGTCATGGGTGCAACATTAACAATATCTAGATCGTGCCCCCCCTTTGAACAAGAGCTGAGGTTGCTCCATGGGCAGAGGAATCCTGCCTCAGTAACAGAGCATATTCTTTAACAAGCAGTGGAAAAATCCAGTTCCCAGCACTTAAAATGCTCTTGTTGTGCGGCTGGGATCGAGACAACTTGAGGGCTGCTGGTCAAGGCTCTGCTCCTCACCTGGGGAGGCTGGGTGGAAAGCCAGTAGTTCCCCATAACCGGCAGAAATTCCCCTAACCCTGTTGCCAAGCCTCGGTTATTTTAATATCTGGAAGCTTTTCTCCCTGTGTATAATGAGAAGCTTCCTCAAATGTGCCTTGAATTATCTTGCACCTGCCCCTTTAAGCACCTGGGATTCTCGCAGCTGTAGCAGGACAGCTTTAAGGCTTTATTGGGTTTTTTGTGATCTGGAAAGTCTAACTTGGCATAAGGCATGTTCGTGCGGGCAGCAGCAAAATTGCACATGCACGTACCATTCTCGGAGAGAAAGCGGGTGTCATAAGAATGGTAAGGTCTCAAATATAGAATAAATATTCATAACTGCACACATATCTGAATATATAAACCATGTGTCTGAAATAGCACGGGAGAGCAATCCTGAAGCCATATTGACTCTCCCAATGACCTCAAATATTCCTCTGCAGTAAGGGAGGCAAATGGGGAAAGCCACCCCATTGTCTTTTTGCTTGCAAATCCTGTCTTAAGGGCATGTTTGTGTATGAATAGGGTGAGCCTGTGACCTGGATTAAAGTGTTAACTTTCACCAAAGAATGGCCAGGCTGCCTAGGTAATGCAATCAGTGACCATTATCAGGTATCCTGGCAGACAGGATTTCTGCTGTAGGCCCACCTCCAATGATGTATGTGTGATGATTTTGGGGTGGTCTTTGGCTAAGGGGGTTGGGCAATGTCCAAAGGTTCCTGCACACTTTTGTTCAGGGACTCTCCCTCCCTTGGAAGGAGAGGAGGGAACGCTGTTCACAACAGAAAAAATAAATATATGCCTTGCTTTCCACTGGATCCTGCCTCCATCCATCCTTCTCTGACCGATCATGGACTTAGGAGACTCAGAGTCCTATGGGGAGTTAGTTATGTGGCGTTCTGCTTAAGCCACTTTGCGTGAGTTCAAGAAAAGACAGACAAGGTCTTGACCAGCAAGCCTGACTGAGAGACAAGAGTGGGGAAAAAGATCCCTTTCTCTCTCCACCCAGGTGTGGCGTTTCTGTTTAAGCCACGATGCGTGAGTTCAAATAAGGACAGACACGTATTGACCTGCAACACTGTCTGAGAGAAAAGGGGGGAGAAAAGACCTCCTGCTCCCTCTCATCCAGGGACTTTTATTGACACAGAAACCCGCCTTACGAGATTCAAACCAGCCAATGACAATCTTCCAGCGCAGCCCCCAAAAATAACCCACGAGGGCATGAGGAGAACAAAGACTCTTTCAACTTTGCAGAACCAGTTTAAGCTAGTCCTACTTCCTAGCTACAGATCATTAGCATTCCAAAGATCAGGTAGAAGAAAGGACATAAGATTTATAGTAGGAAGTGAAGGACGAGCATCCTTGCCATATTGACACTGTCCAGGCCTCCAGGATGTTAGGATATACTTCAAAGGGACAAGAGGGACAGATGCTCTGAGGTTATCAAAGACACACCCTTGCCAGGCAGTTGTAAATTAAACAGCAACTAACTAAAGGAGAGACGTGACTCTCTCAATGGAACCTAAAGGCAGCCAATGTTGTTGTTGTTCAGTCGTTCAGTCGTGTCCGACTCTTCGTGACCCCATGGACCAGAGCACGCCAGGCACGCCTATCCTTCACTGCCTCCCGCAGTTTGGCCAAACTCATGTTAGTAGCTTCGAGAACACTGTCCAACCATCTCATCCTCTGTCGTCCCCTTCTCCTAGTGCCCTCCATCTTTCCCAACATCAGGGTCTTTTCCAGGGAGTCTTCTCTTCTCATGAGGTGGCCAGAGTATTGGAGCCTCAACTTCAGGATCTGTCCTTCCAGTGAGCACTCAGGGCTGATTTCTTTGAGAATGGATAGGTTTGCTCTTCTTGCAGTCCATGGGACTCTCAAGAGTCTCCTCCAGCACCATAATTCAAAAGCATCAATTCTTCGGCGATCAGCCTTCTTGATGGTCCAGCTCTCACTTCCGTACATTACGACTGGGAAAACCGTAGCTTTAACTATACGGACCTTTGTCGGCAAGGTGATGTCTTTGCTTTTTAAGATGCTGTCTAGGTTTGTCATTGCTTTTCTCCCAAGAAGCAGGCGTCTTCTAATTTCGTGACTGCTGTCACTATCTGCAGTGATAATGGATCCCAAGAAAGTGAAATCTCTCACTGCCTCCATTTCTTCCCCTTCTATTTGCCAGGAGGTGATGGGACCAGTGGCCATGATCTTAGTTTTTTTGATGTTGAGCTTCAGACCATATTTTGCGCTCTCCTCTTTCACCCTCATTAAAAGGTTCTTTAATTCCTCCTCACTTTAATGGAAGGCAAAGGTAGCCAATAGGAACAGCCAATTTCTTGCCAATTTCAGGTCATGTAGAATTGGTCATAAGAAATCATATCTTGAATATAGACCAGCAAGGAACTTTTACACTCAGCACAATCACATATGTATATCGGAATGTCTTTTGCTCACTCGCACAATGTCTAAGACAATGTATCACTTCTCATCTAATTCTACATGAATACCACAGAGTTAGGCAGCAAATGCCAACCCCCTCCTTTTTTTACATCATGGGGAAGACAGTCACATGCTGAAATAGTGGCATAGATCCCGGTGCAAAATCTAGCAAGTGGAGGCCTTGGATGAAAGCATGTCCTGCTTTCAAACATACATTCTCTGTCTCTGTCCCAGTCATGTCAAGTCAGTCCAGGCTGAAAAGGTACATTTGTATTGAGGAGGTATTCACAGAGCCCCATCAGTTAAATGACTCCATCCTTCCTAATGGTGCTGGCTGAGGCTATTGCCTTTCATTTTAGTTTCCGAGCATGTTCCTGCCCTCAATTCACTTACTCCACTGTGTTCCCAGGGAACAAAAGAGATGGAATGACAAGTACTCAACACAATCTTCTTTTATTCTCCTTCGCCATCACAACACGCACAAACACCACAACCTCGCTCCCCTCCAAAATGCACATCTCTCCCCAGGAGGACAATTCAGTTGTTTTTCTTTCGGGGGGGGGGGGTCTTGTTCAAAAAACACCTCTTACAATTTGTGCACAATTTATAGCCTTGCGGCGACAAGCAACTGCTGCTGCTTCTGTGAGAAGTGGCTCATTGCTGGCGCCAAGGACACAACTGCTGTGAAGAAGTTCGCACTGCTGGCATCCCGGCTGACGCTGACAGAAGGAAGGCCAACACAGAATAGCCATAGGAGTGGGGCTTGCGTATTTCAAACAGGGCTGGACCAAACTGACAAGGACACCTCGAAACTGGCTATTTCGTTCCGGCAATATTTAGGGGGCGAGGTGTGGTGAAGAGACTAGGAGTGGCCACCCTTGGGTTTTCACATGGAAACCCTGTCCTGTGGTAGTTTTTATTAATTTTGGGAAATTCAAAATGGCTGCCAGTATTTTTTTTTTTAAAAAAAACAAACAGCAGCCTTCTTTGCTGCTTCTTAGGGGTCGCCATGACAGTGGATGGCAGCTGAATATCCCTCTAGAGCAAGCATGGCCAATCTTGGCACTCCAGCTGTTTTGGGACTACAATTCCCATCATCCCTAGCTAACAGGACCAGTGGTCAGGGATGATGGGAATTGTAGTCCCAAAACAGCTGGAGGGCCAGGTTTGGCCATTCCTGCTCTAGAGAAACACACACTTTTACAGAGTGGGGGAAGATTGTTCTTCCGGCACCTCATTTTATTTGAGGGATATGGTACTAAATAAGGAAATTCAAGGAAACTCACTGAAAAGCAACGGGTAACACTTGCTTGATGCAACAGCATCTAACCTTTCCACAAACAGATTGGAATAAATGGGCATTCAATAGCCAGCCTTGTTTGACTTCTGTGCTAGCAAACCAGCTATTTGGGAGCTGTGTGGACAGGGCCGGATTTAAGTTTGATGAGGCCCTAAGCTATTGAAGGAATTGGGGCCCTTTATATGTCCAGCTGTCCTTTGTCAACAACAAATTGCCGCTGTTTTTTGTGTGTTGAATTTATGCAATATGGTATTTTATGGACCTAATAGGTATCTAAAGCCATTTGCACATAACAAAATATGTATTTTATCAAAGTAATTGTTGAACTGAAATACAATTAAGAAGATGTATATTTTGGGGGGGGGGGCAAGAGTGTGGGGCCCTAAGCTATAGCTTGTTTGGCTTATACGTAAATCAGGCACTGTGTCCGGATTATGAGTCAGCACCACTGCTAGCTGTAAAGCAACTTTTTCCTCATCTTTATATAACACATTGTCTGTCATATTGTTGCTTAATCTTTGGACTTCAGAACCCACGTTGATTTTCCTGTATCATAAATAGCATTCCTGAAGTACCTGTTCTGAAGCCTTGGCTTTTCTGTACTGTATCTATATGCTTCCTCCTCCCCACAGAACTATTATTAAGAGGAATAATCTGCATTTCTATTGTCTCCAGTGCAGTTTGCATTCCCCCATCTATCATGATGAGATGATGACTCAGACTCTTGTCAGCTCCTCCGAGATATCCAACAATAGGGCTGAGGATTTGGTGCAATGGAAACCCTCTGAATGGGAGGGTTCTCCCTGCTTCATCATGCCACCTCCCCTGCCAATGATTCCTGCCTCAGCTATTATATGCAAAAGCTTTCCAAAAGTATCTAATCTTTGGGTGGTGCTGGATGAGTGAATTGTGATAGGACAGCTTGGGATGGAGCCCCTTTCCAAAAAAGCACATCACCAATGCAGTGATAAATGGTGGCCATACGCTTGTGAAACATGGACCACTTATAAATGCCATCTCCAACTCCTCGAAAGATTCCATCAACGGTGTCTCCGGAAAATTTAACACATCACTTGGGAAGACAGGCGAATTAATGCAGGTTTACTGGAAGAAGCAAAGATCACCAGCGTTGAAGCAATGATTCTTCAACATCAACTTTGTTGGACTGGTCATGTTGTTTGGATGCCTGATCGTCTTCCAAAGCAACTACTCTATTCTGAACTTAAAAATGGAAAAATGGAAAAAATGGAAATGCTGGTGGTCAACAAAAGAGGGTTAAAGACTCTTTCAAGGCAAATCTAAAAAAAAAAAAAATGTAGTATAGACATCAACAACTGGGAAACACAATGGCCTGTGAGCGCACCAATTGGAGAACAGCCTTTATCAAAGGTGTCATGGGCTTTGAAGACACTCAAACTCAGGACACAAGGGAGAAACGTGCTAAGAGGAAGGCACGCTTGGCAAATCGACACCGTCATCAACTCCCACCCGGAAACCAATGTCCCCACTGTGGAAGGACATGTGGATCCAAAATTGGCCTCCACAGTCACTTACGGACTCATTGTTAAAACCGTGCTTATGGGAGACAATTTTACATGGCTATGAGTGATCGCCAAAGAAGAATTAGAAATGGTGGCCTCTCACTTCATTTCTCCTGTGCTATATTACTCCTGGCAAGCTCTGATCCAAGTTGTTCTTTCTGCGCAATTATAAAAGAGAAACCTAAATCCCTGTTGATTTTGAATCCACCTCGGCTCACGATTACATGTGCATGACATTTTGCTTTTACCAGTCACTGGCCAATCAACTACAAGGATGAATGTAACACCTAACAACTGGAAGCTGTCCCCAGGGTGCATTCAGACGATCTGTTTGCCAAGCATTCATCCTGATTTGTTTTCAGGATGGTTAGATGATGTTTCTTCAACGTTAAGTATTGTCCCAATTTTGTCAGTGCATTTCCCCATCGTGTTCCACCAGGGCCAGATTTAGGTTTGATGTGGCCCTAAGCTACTGAAGGTAATGGGGCCCTTTATATGTCCAGCTGTCCTTTGACAACAAGAAATTGTCCCAGTTTTTTGTGTTGAATATATGCTGTATGGTGATTGATGGACCTAATAGGTATCTAAAGCCATGTGCACATAACAAAGTATGTATTTTATCGAAGTAATTGTTGAACTGAAATACAATTAAGAAGTAGTATATTAATAGTGAAATACAATGTTTTAGAGGTTGTTTTTAAAAGTCTGGAATGGATTAATCCATTTTGCATTACTTTCTATGGGAAAGTGTGCCTTGGTTTTGGAACGCTTTGGTTTTGGAGCAGACTTCCGGAACAGATTAAGTTTGAGAACCAAGGTACTACTGTATATAGAAATGAGCAAACCAGTGATATTTTAGGGAGCTGGCTAGCAGGCGTGGCCCTTTACTTACATCATAGGAGCCTACACAACACAAAACACTGTTGCTGTATGTCGGTTTTATTTTCTTTGTTTTTTATCTTATATTTTGGAAATGTACATCCAGGACATATTTTGTACGCCCTTTACATATTGGGGGGCACCCAAGAGAGTGGGGCCCTAAGCTACAGCTTGCTTCTTGTTGTTCAGTCGTTCAGTTGTGTCTGACTCTTTGTGACCCCATGGACCAGAGCACGCCAGGCACGCCTATCTTTCACTGCCTCCCGCAGTTTGGCCAAACTCATGCTAGTCGCTTTGAGAACACTGTCCAACCATCTCATCCTCTGTCGTCCCCTTCTCCTTGTGCCCTTTCCCAACATCAGGGTCTTTTCTAGGGAGTCTTCTCTTCTCATGCTTGTTTAGCTTATACGTAAATCCAGCGCTGTGTTCCACATGGCAAAAAGGGAACCTCCCGATCGACTATAACTGCACAACCTGAATTTGCCAGTATGTGATTCAATTCTATCCCAAAATAGCAACAGTGGAAGTGCCTTTAGAATCGGGACAATTGATGTTTTAGAGTCTTTTTATTACGAAAGAAAGAAAGAAAGAAAGAAAGAAAGAAAGAAAGAAAGAAAGAAAGAGTATTTTCTGAGTTGCAAAAAGCCTTTAGAGTGGAGTGAAAAGTAAATCAAATAAGTAACTTTTGAGTTGTTTGACTTGGTAGCCATGAGCAGAACTTTATGAATGAAGAGGATGAGGCACCATACATTTAAATATAACAGAAGTCAATGAAACTCACCGTGTTTGAAGCTCTCTTGTGTTTACCAGCTTAACAGAGCACTTTTCTACATACCTACTCCAAAGTAAGTCCCAATGAGTTCAGCGGTGCTTACCCCTTATACCGTGTTTCTCCTAAAATAAGACACCGTCTTATATTTTTTTTCACTCAACAAAACACAGTATGGCTTATTTTCAGGGGATGTCTTATTTTAACTGTGTTGCATTGGTACGCTGCATAGCCACGCCTCTCCAGGCTGTTTTAATAGGAGGTACCACGTCACTATGGCTTATTTTCGGGGTATGGCTTATTTTTGGGGAACGGCTTATATTTCGCAAATGCATAGAAATCCTGCTATGGCTTATTTTATGGCTATGTCTTATTTTAGGAGAAACAGGGTAGGTAAGGTGTTATAGGACTGCAGTATGAATGCAGTAGTAAATTAGCACAGCAGACAGAGGACTGCATTAAGCATTTCACCCCAAAGTGCTAATTTTCTATATTCAGGGGTTTGGTGTGTATTTGCTTTTAACGTATGTGTGGGGGATGAGCATTCACAAATACAGCAATACACTTGCAGCGATACAACACGGAAGTAGTCTACCACTTTATCCTGCAAACTTAGGTATTGCTTATGTGTGAAATGCTGGGTTGCATATATTTAAAGCAGTTGAATAAATGAGCAAATTAGGTTAATTGGGAAATGCAGAAAATATTTAAAAATAGATTTAAGGAACCGCAGAAGGAAGTCGAGCTTTGACATGTTAAAACGATTGCAAAATCATCAAAATGCATAAAACTGAAAATCATAAATGAATGAATGAATGAATGTTGGGATGCTAGAATGTGCAAGTGGAGTGCTCCTCCAAGGAAAACTTCCAGCAAGCAGAACAATTATCAGGTGAAAAGATTGGGCCGGTCTGCTCTCAGACAGCACAGTTCTTTACAGTGGCAAAGCTGCATGCTCCGGCACTGGGGGCAGAGAGTAGGTGGGTGCGTGGCTGGCGCACGTCCCGGGGGTGTGTCATGCGTCCTGGGGATGTGGCGCATGTCTGGGTGGTGGCCGCAATGGTACCCCCTTCCCCGGTGGTGCCGGGGGCGGTACGCTCCCCTGCCCCTCCGCCAGTGGTTCTTTATAGCAGATGCTTTGGGTTTATTTACTTTTTAACATGGGGGGGAGCATTCAGTAATGTGACCAGCCACCTGCATCCTGAAGTGGTCCGGTCCATTTTGCCACCTCGTGGTGCTGCCTTGCGTAGAGCCAACCTTGTAGAAACTGTTGTGATATCAGTACAAGCCGAGCTGCAAGAAGCGAGGTCACCTGACTAAGAGTCATGTTTTTCTCCCTGTGGGAATCACACCAGCCCTACCAGCTTTTCCACACATGTGATGTCATTGTAATTTACTGTTGTATTCTTTACTCTCAGTTCTGCGTCAGGAGATGCTGGACGCTTTTACAGACAGTTCTGAATATCTGAGCTGGCTACGCAGAGACATTCTGCACTTTATCTACAATAAAGTAGGTTTTTAGCCTTACTGGCTTGTGCGTGTCGTTTTTCAAGCTGGGAAACAATCGCATATTATCCTTGTGCCCCTGGACTCCAGAAGCCAGAGGGCACGGAAGCTTCGTCCGCCTTGGGGGTCAATCTCTCAACTTGCCCCCGCGGGAGGTTTTCATAACAGAAACAGCCCTGCTTAGCTCACCTGAGAACATTGTGTGATGCTTAGGGGAAATAACTGCACAGCACCCAGCAGAAGGGACACGAACTTGTTCTAGCTGACCTCCAGGGGTATTATAAAGGTAAAGGTAAAGGACCCCTGACCATTAAGTCCAGTTGCGGACGACTCTGGGGTTGCGGCGCTCATCTCACTTTACTGGCCGAGGGAGCCGGCATACAGCTTCCGGGTCATGTGGCCAGCATGACTAAGCTGCTTCTGGCGAACCAGAGCAGCGCACACAAACACCATTTACCTTCCCGCCGGAGCGTTACCTATTTATCTACTTGCACTTTGACGTGCTTTCAAACTGCTAGATTGGCAGGAGCAGGGACCGAGCAACAGGAGCTCACCCCGTCGTGGGGATTCGAACCGCCGACCTTCTGATCGGCAAGCCCTAGGCTCTGTGGTTTAGACCACAGCGCCACCTGCATCCCACCTAGGGATATTATACAGCATGGCAAAATACTAAGTTTATTTTTTTGCTGGGAACTTCGAATCTTCACCTTGTCTCCTTCTGTTCTAGCCCATTACCACGACCTCAATTACCGCTAATGAGATCCATATTGCCCTCATTTGCCTTCACAGGCTCACTGCCATTTATCATGTCTCCTTCAAGCTTTTTCTAGCAGCAGCCGGACTTGAAGATCCTATCTGGTTTTTAATTTTTTTTTTTTTTTTTTTTTAAAATGTTCCAAGATGAGTTGAGCCATTTCCTTCATCTGGCACCGAGTTCCCTTATTGGCGCCCTTCCTGCGCAAAACCCCATTGTATTAAAAAGATTTCATTTCAACGCAGACTAACAATAGACTGCTGACTGGAAAATGGTTCTCGGGGCTGTTTTCTGCACGATCCAAGCTTGTGTTGCATAGACATAACATGAGTTCAAATCAGGACCCTGCTCTTCCTCCCGTCCACAGCTTGAGTTCTGCTTTCTCCTGCTTCCACAACACATTTGTCAAATATTCTGGCAAGCAAACTGGACAGTGGATGCAGGTAACTGGGCTTGGTGTCCTTAAGGGCCCCTCTTTTAGATGGCCATGTGTATTATTTAACATTTTTCTTCTCCCTTTCCATGCTTTATAACTGCTTCTACATTCAGTGGCGGAGCTAGCCGCTCAGGCACCCGGAGTGGCACACATGTCATGCACCCGGGGGGTGGGACGATTGGCGCCCATTGGGGGTGATCGGCATGGCAAGTTGCGCCCATTGGGCCAACCGGTGCCCATTGGGGGCGATCAGCGCAGCAATCGGCGTCAAGGGGGGTGGCATGGCGATCCGCCCAGGGGGGGATTTTGTCACACACACCCCAGGGATGATACCCGTGGCGCCCTGCCCCCGTCGCCTCCTTCCTCCGCCCCTGTCTACATGCCTGATTTGTTAGAGCAAAATGAAAACAAAAACAGTTTGCAAACCTGAAAAACGGAGTGTGTGTGTGAATACTTTTGAGCACCTGCAGTTCTGCATCTGAACCTCATTAAAACCAGTGTCGTTATGACTGCAGGAAAAACAATGGGGTTCGCTGCTTCTGCCTTGATGCTAAACACATTTACTTTTGATGAAGCACCATTTTGTGGGAGAAATGAGTACCTACATCCACTAATGCGCCTGCCCCCCTGCCCCAATTATAAAATGTCGTTTATAGTTAGAAGAAAGCATGCTGTGAGGAGGAGGAGCATTAACCCCAGTGCGCCACAACATGCCCATTCTGCCCAGGAGCTGATGTGAGACTTTTTCTTGCTGTTGCCTCCAGCAGTTACCCTTTAGGACGTCATTTGAGGGCCTCCTGAGCTGTGTGGCCCTAGATTTGGGCCCCGTGGTCAAGCCATAGCCACAGAGCTGAGTGACGCAGTAGGCTGCCTCCAGTCAAACTGTTTGCTGAGCATTCATCCCGATTTGTTTATGGGGAGATTAGCTGATGTATTGTTAAGGCAATCTCGCACTTTTCAATGCCTTTCCCCCTCACTTTCCTTATTGCAAATAGCCCCGTCTTTTGGGAAACTCCCTATCCAAGGTAATTGCACAATCTGAATTCACCTGTAGGCAAATTTGCCTGTTTGCCTTTCTTCAGCTACTGCAGTGCACAGGTTCCACCGAGAAAGCCTTACTCAAAACTCCCCTGCTATTTCGGGTGTTTAGAAAAATTTCCCCTCTTTTCCCTTGGCGCAAAATGAGTTGTTAAAATTGTTCTCTAACCCCCTATATGCATAAGCTCTAAGGCTGTTGTGGGGCAGCCCCCATTGGAGGATTTGTAGTCATAGCTGTCAAGTCTCCCTTTTTTGCGGCAAACTCCCTTATTCGAAGCCGTTTCCCGCAGCTATCCCTTATTGTTGATATCCCTTAAATTCCCCTTATTTCCGGGAAGGAGAGTTGGAGTCCGGGGACTCCTTGGGTCCCTGCCTTTCTCAGCCCTGCCTGCCTGCCTGCCTGCCTACCTCACAGGACTGTTGTGGGGATTAAATGAGGGCTAGGACCAGGGAGCTCCTTGGAGAAAAAGGTGGAATATAAATACCTAATAACAGACAGACAGACAGACAGACAGACAGACAGACAGACAGACAGATATATAAAGAAGATAAAATAGACGAACATTTCTCAGCAACAGGTTCTCAGATTAAGCATTGCTGCCCCTCACTGGAGGCAGAGCAGAGCCAACCTGGCCAGAAGCCATCAGTGGTCCTCTCTTCCTGCATAAATTTGCCTAATCCTTTTCTAAAGCCATCCAAGTTGGTGGCCATCGCTGCTCCCTGTGGCAGGGAGTTCCAGAGGTTAACCGTGTGCTGCGTGAATAAGTGCTTTCTTTTCTCTGCCCTGGTTTCTCTTTCCTGGGGGCTCTTTCCTGGTGTAAATTAATTTGTAGCCTGGGGGGGGGGTTACCGCGGCGTGGACTGTCCCTGAGAACCGTAGACTGTCCCCGGGACAGGTGAGGGTGCTGATCCCTTATTTTCAAATCCGAAACTTGACAGCTATGTTTGCAGTGCTTCATCACAATCCTGGGTTTACATCAAGTCAAAAGTGAAGGCAGGTTGAGCAACAGCAGCGGCCATCAAGGGAGCGAGAAGGGAGAGACACCGAAAGGGAGAAAGTGGTGGTTGAAAACAGCAATGGAAGTGTGAGTAAAGCAGGGATGGAGGCAACTGAGAGGGAAAGGGTGGTTTAAAACAATGGTTGAGGTTTGAGAAAAGTACCTTTTCATACAGTGGGATATTTGAGGGCTCTGCAACCTTTCTCCCTCTCACATGAGAGAATTGAGAAGCGTAAGGGGGAGAGTGAAGGGAAAAAAGGGGAGTGGGGTTAAAGACGAAAGCAAGGGTTCTGAAAGGGTCTGAAGAATAGGACGGGATGGTTCTCATAATGAGCACTCACACTTTACACTCACAACAGGGGCTGGCCTGCCTCTCAGTGTTATTATTTGGAGGTTCACTTCCAAATGGAAGGAAGAGAGGAGGAGATTTGGGGCTCCCCAACTACTGTGTTGGAGGCGTTCCCGCCTAGCGCCACTTCCGGAATCTGAAAGTGACTGAATGGATGCTAGAACCTTAGCTCTGACTTGTGCATATCTGTATAATAAAACAATGTAAATATACGGATCAGGAGTCAAGAGTCGTTACTCATGGGAAGCACTGCTACATCCTGACAGCGACATAGGCAATCAATGTGAAACCGGCTGTTGCCCTTTGCAATTTTGCTTTCTTATTAGAAATCGTGGGGAAACCTGGTATTCTGCTGAAAAACCTGGTATTCTGCTGAAAAACCTGGTATTCTGCTGAAAAACAAGCAATCGATAGAAATAACGAATGGCTGGAAAACTTAGTTTGAAGCGATAACAGAGCTAACATAATTATTTGAAGTGCTAGGGACACTTGACATGTGCTGCAAAATAAGCTAAGGATTATTTTCAGAACTGTTAAATCTAGAGGGTAGGAACAGAAATAAACGGCAGTTCAAAGAGGGGGGGAAAATAACTCTGGGCTAGAGTAATTCTTTACAACAAGGTTTTATTTTATTTTATTTTTTTCTTTGACAAAAAAAAAACATTTAAGTTTTACAGATTTGTATTTTTTTTTTTGTGGTTTTATTTTTGGATCCAAACAAGCACTTATGTTACAATATATCCACCTCATCAACATGCAGCGCTGAATGCGGTATTTGGCTTTGGACGAGTCGCCCTGAAACCACCCCAGGGAGCTGATAACCTGGCTACTTCTAGGAAGAGCACGGACTGGCCAGAAGTTTCACACCGAGGAGAGCAAGGCAAAGGCTGTAGGGTGGCGTCCAGCTTAATGCGCGTCAGCACAGCATCAGTAAGCCAAATCGCAGCCTCCGTACTGTGTTCGCTGGTCTTTCCTGTGAAATTGAGATGGGCGGCGGCTTCAGGCGCTTAAGGGAGACTCGGTGCAGCTACTTGCCTCAGGTCACCCAATCAGTCTTCGTCTGCCACCCACACGCATTAATTGGCGCCATTTCAGTTTGGTTTTATCTCAGTTCGTAGGCAAAGCGGATCTCCCCCTCTTCTCCTATTCCATTTCATGTAGTTTAAGAGGAAACCGTTTCCCAATTGCTCCCTCTCGTAACTCACCCTCTCCCTTGGAATAAGCTGTTCTCCTTCCCCCTGCTATGTTGAAGCGGTCGTAGCGATTGTCTTTGGGCACTTTCAAAATCCAGTTCCCCTCCTTTGCAGAATGCTTTGAGGCACAAATGTTCTTGGCACTTGGCAGCAGACTGAGAGCTTCGTAGCAGAAAATAGTTTGGTGATTTGAATGCCTTTCTTTAGGCCGTGAAACGCACCGTCAGAAATAACTCTAATACCAATACTTAAAAAACAAACAAACCCAACAACCAAGGATGCTCAAACCGTCCTTTTTTTGTAGGGTGCCTCCTCTTTAGTTTTTTTCTTTATGAAGGTTTACAGATGCATGCACAATTTTCCTTTGCAGCCGGTCATTCAGTATGTCATAAAGGCTAAGTATATATATGTTGTTTGAAAATTGTGCACTATGGGCCAATGGCTGTAATAAAATATCAATCAATCAATCAGCACATCATTCAGCTGTTAATCAGAAGGTTGGTGGTTTGAGCCCACTGAGGGATGGCTGAGGGCAGGATTCCTGCATTGCAGGGGGTTGGACTAGATGGCATCCAGGGTCCCTTTCCAACTCTAGAATTCTATGGTTTCATCCTCCCAACACCTACTGGCTCCCATCCAACACTAGGTTGAGTATGATGACCAGCCCTGTTGTATTTGTGATGCATGTCAGTAATGTTGCACATGTACATATCCCATGATGGATGCAAGTTTAAGAAATATAAGGAAACAACCCTATAAGAATGGAACCCATAAATGTTCACATTACCACATGAAAGCAAGAACTCCCAGTCTTGCAGTTTAGTCTAACTTTGTATAAATAGCTTTAAAAAAAAAAAAAAGGTAAAGGACCCCCGACAGTTAAGTCCAGTCGCAGAAGACTCTGGGGTTGCAGCACTCATTTTGCTTTACAGGCCGAGGGAGACAGCGTTTTGTCCGCAGACAGTTTTTCCGGGTCATGTGGCCAGCATGACTAGACTAAGCCGCTTCTGGCGAAACCAGAGGAGCGCACGGAAACGCCGTTTACCTTCCCGCTGGAGCGGTACCTATTTATCTACTTGCATCTTTTTCTGGTGTGCTTTCGAACTGCTAGGTTGGCAGGAGCTGGTGCCGAGCAATGGGAGCTCACCCTGTCGCGGGGATTTGAACCGACGACCTTCTGATCGGCAAGGCCAAGAGGCTCAGTGGTTTAGACCACAGCGCCACCCGCTTATTTCGTGTTAATGACTCAGTAGTATTGGGGGGGTGGTGGTCTCCAGTGCAACATGCCACAACTTTAGTAAATCTTAGAACTTGTTGATATTTGTGGTTTACCCCTGACCACTTATAATGTGACCCAGCTATTCAAGGGCTAGTACAATAATATATGCCACTCTGTTTATTAAAATAGGTTAGTCTAGTGTGAATGTCTGTAGCTTATTAAGTGACATGTTGAACTCGAGATTAGGAAGCACATTGAGCTATTTTATATATATTTATATATGTATATATAATTAGTTAATTGCACTTAAGTCTTGCTGATAAGCAGGCAGTGCTTGGAAAGGTCATTTAAAAATGGAACTAGTACTGGCTTACCCTATCCGAAAAGGAACTAGTTCCAGTTTGCCATTTTACAAAACAAACTAGTTCAGTTCAAGCTCTTCCAAATGAACTTTTTAGCTGATGGAAAGTTCATTCTCAGCAACTTTTTTTTCCAGCCTTCAGAATATTATGTGCTGCTGTGCTGAAGCATAGTGTCCAAAACTAAGTCAGGGGCCACACACAAGTAATAAGATGTCTTACAAGGAGACTGTTAACAGGTGAAACTTTCCCTATTAAAATTTCTAGTATTTCCCTAGTAGAATTTTCAAGTATTTCCATACTAGAAAAGGCTCACCCTGGATAATTTGTGGCAGCCACACAGCTGTTAAAGGCACAAGGCATCATTCACTTCGTTCCTGCCTGCAAGGTGCTCCTGTTGGGAGAAAGCAAATTTATTTAGGGAGGATACAGGAATGCCTCACATTCCTTTCTTCTGATGGCTTAGCAGTAAAGCAGTAGTGATTAAGTGGCAAGTGCCCTTAGCAAGAGCAGTGCCTGTGTATCTGCTTAAAAAGCCTTAGAACATTGCCTCCATATTTTGATTTATAACTTTCTCTAGAGATGTTTAACTTACGTTTTTTAATATGAAAGCAAAGACTCTGGGCTTCCTGCTTGGAGTCGAGGTGAGGGAATGAATGTGAAGGTGAACTGGAAAGCATACAAAGTTCTACCCCAAATCAACTTAATTCACCTTTAGTTCAATCAGCAATTCTGGGAACTGCTTTCAGTTCATTCCAATCACTGAATTCAGTGACAACTAAATTATGTCCCATTGCATTCAATATGATTTAGAGATGATTAGTCCTTTTCCTGGATTGAGAGCTTTCAATTTTACTGAACTCAGAGATAGGGACCCCCTCCTTTTCTTCCTTCTTTATTTTTATGGTACGTTAATTGTAGTTTTTGATCATTTGTTCCCTTCTTTGCCTGCCTTCCACACTAACATGTAAAAAGTAGAGTACCCACAGATCATGGAGCAAAGTCTTACTAGTTCATTGGCCACAATTCAGCTGCTCAAGATAGGTGCACCCTGTCTGAGAAGGAGAGAGGGGTACATCAAGCAGCCCCCCTAACTCAAGCAGATGAGCTCTCACTGCTGGGAGAACCAGCTGACTTGTCAAGTGCTTTCTACTCAGAGTAAAACCAGCAAACCAAGGCTACATCCCAGCTCCAGTATACAACAATGAGCCATGAAACTAGCAATTACATAGCTAACTAGAAGTCCTGAGGTCCAATATGGTTCCATATATGTAACCACAGATTCATCCAAACATGGCATCAAGGTTCTTGGGATAAAAGGCTGCATAATGTCTCATCTGTAGCTCAGGAGCTGAGAGCCACCAAAGCCAAGCTTTCATACAAGAGATCTCCAGATCATAGGCTGAAGTGATAAAAAACATGAAAGACAGGGCCCACTCTGCACACACACACCCTAAAAAGGTAGAAATGTTTCAAAATTCTCATATAAACTTCGTAGCACACTTGCTGGTCTCCAAAATAAAAAAAAGGCGTAATTGAGACATTCTTCAGAGAACAAGGGTCTTCTCTGCATTTCCCCCCTCCCACCCAAGTACACACAAAGAAACTCCTTCCTTACATAAACCCAGCCCCCGTTGTATATTTACAGAAAGCTTGGCTAATTATCAGAAACCCTTTGCAGTTAGAGGCTCGAGATGCCAACTCTTTTATTTACAGCCCATTTGGGGGGGGTAGGGGTAGAGCAGAGCCCCCTACGCTGGCATTTCGTGGGAAGCCAGCACCACTTCCTCACATCGTCAATATTCCATCTGATTGGACTTACTTCCATCTATTAACATCTGTATATATCATCTGACTGGATCTATTTTCGTCAATATCTACAGGAGCCTGGCTAAAGACATTTAAAGACTGAAATTGTCCTGTTGTACCAACTGGAATGAGTTTTCTGTTTGTGGCTTCTTTGTTTGACTTTTTGCATTGCTTTCCTGTTGATTGGAATACCAATATAGAATTCTATACGTGGAATGGTTTAGTAGATTTGTGTGCGCCGTTTCTGTGCTGCTGACTGTATACTGATTTACCAGGAGTATTGGCAGCATAGGCTTATTTTTTCAGCACCACTTCCTCCAGCAAGCTTTTATCGTGGGGAAATACATCTTGGCCAAAGGTGATGGCCTGGGCTCGAATCCCCACACAGCCATGAAGCTCACTGGTGATCTTGACCTTGTCAAAATTGCTCAGCCTAACCTCTCTGGATCTGTAGCTCGGAGACAGATACCCGTTCCCTAGCAGAGAGATAAATGGCAGTCGTGAATGACTGGGGAGAAGGAAAAGGGGTGGTGGCGTTATTTTAGTTTCCAGGCTGACGTCTGAGAAAGGCCAAATCCTTCTGTAGCTGTCCTCTTTAACTGAAGAGGCCTTCGATTACTTCTGGGTAGAGATGGGAGAAATCTGATGTAGTTGGCATTTAGAGGCAAACCTCTTAAGACCGAAACACAGCCATTCTTCAAAATTCGCACTGGCATCTCTAGGTAGGGCTGCAAAAGGCTCCTGTCTAAAATCCCAGATAGCTTCTGCACTGATTCAGTATAAGGCAGGCTCTTAACATTTCTCCGAAAAAGCTGCCCCTTTTGAAACGGATCAGCGCTTACTGCGTCTGCCATGGGCAAGGGAAGTGTTGGAGGATCACATCCTGTGGTTGCTCTGTAAAAGTGATCCCTTTCCCCATACTCCCCTCTGGAATTGGATAATGAGTGGCAGAGGCACATTTTAACAACTATTAACGCTAGAACTGGTCCAGGGAAAGAAGCACGGCGCAGAGGAAATTTATGCTAGGCAAATGTAATTACCAGATCAATTACAAGCTGGAATGTAGCCACAAAACAGTTCCATATGTGTTTTTTTGTTGGTTTGAAACGTTACAAGTTCTGCAGAAAATCTTGCCCATACCTTTCTGCATTTACAACCAACTGTAAGAACCTTACAGCACCCACATTCTCCTAGCCTATCAGATTGATTTTTGAGCTTGATCTTTTACTGCTGCACATTTCCATCCTTTAAATATGTCTACCAGCTTTGAGAGCCCCTGGCTCTCAAGAGACGGTTAGGCTGTTATGCAGAAGATTATGGCTACTGGCCTGTTGTTTCATACCTTGTGAGTTTGGGAGATGTCTGCCAGCATCTTTTGAGACGCTGCCTTACTCTCAAGTAAAGGCCATTTTGCCTCACCTACTTTCCTTCACTCTCACCTTTCCTCTCTTTCTGGCATTTTATTTTGCTTTCTGACAAAACCGTATGTGGGCACATAGGCTTACCAATCAAAATGCCACCTGCAAGAAGTATTGCAGGGGAGAGGATGAAGCAATGATTCAACACCCCCCATCAACAAGCCTACTATTTTCCAAGCTGAGGAAAGGTCTGCTGCCCACCCCAACCCCACCCCGCAAACTGAGATGCTGAGCAGGGAGGGAGAGGAAAAACAAAAACCCTACTCTGTGCCTATTGGCATATGCCACTGGCTACCAATTGGAGTTTGCTGCTGATCCTTACGTGAAGGGCCATTCCTACAAACACATAAGGACTTCTCTGCTGGATTGGACCCAACCTACACCTGGAACCATTCGCAAAGCCCCCAGATATAAGGTGTCGCTGGTTCAAAAGTTGTCTTATTCCAGAGCCGTAACAATCCCACGGGAAACAAATGTCCGAGGATGGCATACCCCTCTTCGTTGCCTCATCAATTTCTAATCAAAATATGGCTCAATAAACAAGTAGCACTGCACCTCTGCATGAAGCTCTTTCTGCTAGGGCGGGCAATGGCAAAGTAAAGATGATTGAGGGGAAAGAGGGGTCAGAATTTAGTGGCTTCTGTAACTAGCATCTCTGATATTTTACGGCTCCCTAGGACAAGATGCTCCCAATTTTTTAGGGTCAGGGAACATATGGCCTCAGTGCCAGTACATGCCAGCTTATTAAAATAAAAATCTCTGCATGTGTGCATGTTTATATATGCTGCGTATAAATACACACACACATATATACTTTCCATACATTCCAAGCTCAGAATAAAAAGACACATCTTGTGTTCAGCTCATCAGTAGTCCTCTCCTTTCCCCATCCTTAACCCACTGGTCTGGGTACAAAACACTCAGAGTCGGTTTCACACAAGCCAAGCCCTTCTCACTACGTGGTGCCCCTCCCTTCCCCGCACCCTCTCCTTCAGTTTCGCCAGAAGATCGATACGAAGAACAACCCCAAAACCGCAGGTACTGCAGGAGGGTCGAATGCTTTGACTTCCACTCTGGACAAATCCCTCAATCTTGACTCATCCCATTGGTTGAACGGCGTAAGAGGGATCACCTGAAGGAGACAAGGTGGTCATCTCAAGGGAATAACCACATGCACTTCAAACCACCAGCTTGACTTCCTTCTCTGGTCTCCTTTCCTTTTCTTTTTTTTGCCAAGTGTCAAAGAGGCGAAACGATAATCTTCTTCTGCTTTGAATCCCCCCACACCCTAGTATCCCTTGCCGTGCTTCTCGAGTAACTTCAGGCCTTCCTTGGCACACACTCTTGGGATTTCTGGGGGGCGGAGACCCATGTGGCTGTTGGGTTGAAGGCTGCTGTTGCCATGGTTCGCTCTCACTCAACAAACAGGTGCACCTCTGCCGGGTCTATGGTTGCAGGAGCTGATCAAATGCTTCCCTGTGCAATTAAAACAAAAGGGAAGGAGGACAAAGAATCAGAGCTTTGGGCTTTTTTTTTTTTGTTGGGGTTGCACAGAGGGTCTGTTTCTGCTGCATTTGATTTCCGTTGCATTCCGTTCCAAATGTGGCAAACAGCATGCGTCGGAGGAGAGCAGGGGAGGAGGGGGAGGCAGTCTCTAGCACTTGTCATCTTCTTCCGTATCGCTCAGTACGTCGATGCCAGCCCCGCACATCACTCCCTGTGACGCCCCTCTCCTCCTCCTCCGGTAGTGCCCATTTGGCATCTGCCAGCTGTGCCTCGAGCGAGGGCCTGCTGCAATCGTGTTGGAGCGGCCAAGGCTGGTGGCCACAGCAGCCTCAAAGGTGAGTGTCTCCTCCTCACCACAGTCTGAAGCGTGGGAGTCATCCTGGAGCATCAGGTAAGGCTCCGAGATGTAGCGCTGAGGGGTCGAGAGAAGGCTCTGCTTTCCTTGCGGGGAGCTGGAAGACTCAGTCAAGCAGGTGTTGTTTGTCTCCAGAACCCCAGAAAGCAGAGGAGAGCCACCCTCGCTATCGTCAGGCTGTGGGGAGGTGTCTCCACATTGCTGCATCATAGCAGCGTAGGAGATGAGGGGGCGTGGCTTTGGTGGCACCGGAGGGAGCTGGCGGCGGCTTCGCTTTGGCGTGCTGGTGTCGGATAGCGACGGTATGGAACTCTCGCTCAAGGAGCCAGTGCCCTGCAAAGAGGAAAAGGAGAGCTTGTGAGGCAAAAGGCCTTTTTATAATGGTAAAGAGCTTATACAGTCCAGTGCAGGGGTGCAGCCAGCCAGTGTGGTGTAGTGGTTAAGAGCGGCGGACTTGTAATCTGGTGAACCGGGTTCGATTCCCCGCTCCTCCACATGCAGCTGCTGGGTGACCTTGGGCTAGCCACACTTCTCTGAAATCTCTCAGCCTCACTCACCTCATGAGTGTTTGTTGTGGGGGAGGAAGGGAAAGGAGATTGTTAGCCGCTTTGACACTCCTTAGGGTAGTGATAAAGCGGGATATCAAATCCAAACTCCTCCTCCTCCTCCTCCTCCTCCTCCTCTTCTTCTTCTTCTTCTTCTTCTTCTTCTTCTTCTTCTTCTTCTTCACCTCCAGGCCACAGGCCAAGTTTGGCCCATGAGGGGGTCCAACTCTGCCTGCGAGGCCACTTTCCCCAAATCACATCAGCCCACCCTTAAACTGACATCACTGATGACGTTACCCGATGGGCATGAAGGCAGGGTTTAATCCTGCATTGGCTGTGCACCCTGTTCCCAGAAGGGAACAAAACCGCACAGCCAAGGCAGCAGGATTTAACCCTGCTCATCAACTGGGGTGCAGAGGTTAAAGCCCTTTGCAAAAGTGCTCTTTGAAGCAGCTCCATGCCTCTCCTTTAAGTAAGATGGTGGGTTGTGATGGGGGGCGGGGAGAGAAGAAAACCTCCTTGCCCCCACCCTCTGCCACCCAACCCCTTAAAGGAGAAGTACGGAGCTGCTTCAAAGTGTGCTTTTGCAAAGGGGTTTAAGGCATCATTATACAGCGTACAAGATTATATTGTTTGGTGCACTGTTGCTGTTGTTATTTGCTGTGAAGAGCTTCCTGGGTCACCATCTTAAGACAATAACATAACATAGATGGCACTTCTACTAAATGCTTGCTCTGTGTTCTGTAATTTTTTTTTAGATTGTCCTAACCCTAACATTAAGATAATGATCCTGTATGCAAGCAGTTCTAAACTACCTTTGAGTCTGTGAAAGCCTGCACGATAACCCCGCGTGGTCCCTTCCAACTCTGTAATTCTATGATTCTAAGTGTCGGTTTATACATTCAAATTTATAACTTGATGATTGTATTCCCGAATGGTAGGAATCAGCCACTGTGGATCAATGGACCGAGTGATCATGTCACGTCATCATCTCAAATACAAAGTTTGTGAGCGAAGTCATTTCACACATTCAAGCATGAATCACAAAGGGACGGGCTGCACATTTTGCTACTTCCTCCTGCTGTTTCTCAGTGCAGCCCCGTTTGTTGGCATTCCCTGGCCAGGTTAAACTGAAATGAGGGTTGAGATACTGAATGATGTACGAGCACATGTGAACTGGCCCTAAATATTGGGAAGGGAGCATGGGCGTTTGCTTCATTTCCAGTGTGGTGTAGTGGTTAAGAGTGGTAGACTCGTAATCTGGGGAACCGGGTTCGCGTCTCCACTCCTCCACATGCAGCTGCTGGGTGACCTTGGGCTAGTCACACTTCTTTGAAGTCTCTCAGCCCCACTCACCTCACAGAGTGTTTGTTGTGGGGGAGGAAGGGAAAGGAGAATGTTAGCCGCTTTGAGACTCCTTTGGGTAGTGAAAAGCGGGATATCAAATCCAAACTCTTCTTCTCTTCTTCTTCCCCCTTACCTACATTATTTTGCAAGCTTCCGACTCACCTGTCTGTTGGGAGTTTGTGACCTGCCTTCACTGGGAGACCTGGACTGATGTCGTTCTGGAGAGTCACCATCTGCCTGTGGACTCCTTTCCTCTGAGTTGCAGCGGGAAATGTCTGGAGATAGTAGGTGCTTGCGTTCCTTGGATCGGCCTCGCTCTCTGCCTCCTGACCGATGTGTGTCGGATCGATGGCCTACAGAGGACAAAACCAGGCTTACAAGAAAGCTGAGACCCTACCTGCCCGCAGACTGTCTTGCCAGAGTGGTGCATGCTCTGGTTATCTCCCGCTTGGACTACTGCAATGCGCTCTACGTGGGGCTACCTTTGAAGGTGACTCGGAAACTGCAATTAATCCATAATGCGGCAGCTAGACTGGTGACTGGGAGTGGCCGCCGGGACCACATAACACTGGTCCTGAGAGATCTGCATTGGCTCCCAGTACGTTTCCGAGCACAATTCAAAGTGTTGGTGCTGACCTTTAAAGCCCTAAACGGCCTCGGTCCTGTATACCTGAAGGAGCGTCTCCACCCCCATCATTCAGCCCGGACACTGAGATCCAGCGCCGAGGGCCTTCTGTCGGTTCCCTCACTGCGAGAAGCAAAACTACAGGGAACCAGGCAGAGGGCCTTCTCGGTAGTGGCGCCCGCCCTGTGGAACACCCTCCCATCAGAAGTCAAGGGAATAAACAACTACCTGACATTCAGAAAATACCTAAAGGCAGCCCTGTTTAGGGAAGTTTTTAAACTGTGACTTGTATTGTATTTTGGTATTTGTTGGAAGCCGCCCAGAGTGGCTGGGGAGACCCGGCCAGATGGGCGGTGTATAAATAATAAATTATTATTATTATTATTATTATTATTATTATTATTATTATTAAGTTCCATGAAGGTCCTCACTGATGTGTATTCAGCCCCAAACCAGTATCTAACAATTGTAGGATGTCTTCTTTATCCTTCTGAATAACCTTTGGACCTGGAAACCCTTTTCCTTTTCCTGCTCCTCTGCAGCATAGCCAAAACCTATCCTGCACACAGCCCTATTTTTTCAGCCCATTGCTGCTTTATGCCCCCCCCCTTCTGTCAGATTAGCAGTAAGGAACTCAAGTTTCAAATCACAACTCAGTTACGAAGTTCAAGCACAGACTTCAGCCCAGTTGTTATTCCTCACACTTAGCCTTTTCGTGTGAGGACAAAACGTGTAGGTGGAGTGGAGGTGGGAGAACAATGCATGCTATCTTGAGCTCCTTAGCCGAAAAGCTGAATTATAGGCAATACGTCAATACGAGTATTTCTTTTTCATTGTCTGATCCCAGCCAATCAGGGATCCTAAAGTAAACACGAGGCCATCATGGAGCCAATTACACTGAGTTATGTGGAAAGGCCAGTCAGGGCAAATGACGTGCTTCGCCTCCCTCTGAAAATTCGGTCCAGCTCTGTCTGTGCCGGAACATGTTGCTCTGGGAAACAGAAATGGACTAGGGATTCCTCCCAGGCTCTTTTTTGGGGTGGTGGTGGGAGGGATTAAAGTGTGCACTACTTGTGCAATTAAAGTCGATTAAAACACCCTAGCAGGGAGAATCCACTTAAAAACACACAGAGAGATTCCCCCCCCTCCCCACTGCAGTGTGGAAAGTGTGGGGTGAATGAATGGTTAGTGGGAAGACATGAAAACGCTGTAGAAGCAGTTACAGGTAGGTAGCCGTGTTGGTCTGCCATAGTCAAAACAAAATTAAAAAATTCCCTCCAGTAGCACCTTAGAGACCAACTAAGTTTGTTCTTGGTATGAGCTTTTGTGTGCATGCATGTATCTGAAGAAGTGTGCATGCACACGGAAGCTCATACCAAGAACAAACTTAGTTGGTCTCTAAGGTGCTACTGGAATGAATTTTTTTATTTTGTTTTGGCTGTAGAAGCAAATTAGGATGAATGAAGGGTGCCCCCCCTTTTCTTTTTGTGAATGCTCATATAATGTCATAACCAGATCAGGAGAAATACTCATAGTCTAGTCACCATGGGCTGATCCACACTTATCCCATGCCTAGGAAGCACGAGTCTGAGAGGTTTTCTGCTTCTCCCACTGCTTCCCACAGAAACCTCAGTCTGCAGAAGAACCAAATGCTGTTTGTTCCAATTCTGTGGTAAACAGCGGGTTTCCCTAGGGGAAAAGCGGTGTTACTGACGAGCCCCGTGTATGTTTTTTTCCAACAGATCAGGACGAACCCTGAATAACAGGTGACCTGGAGATGCCAAATCCAGCGTCTCTTCAGCAATTGTGGTGGTGTGAGAGATCCCTGCACTGAACTATTTTGAACCCGTGCAGAAATCAGAACAGTGATTTTACAGGTCAATCTCATGGGTCCATTAGTACCAGGGTGGATTTGATTTAAATCAAATCAATTTAAATCACGATCTAAATCACTATTCAGTAAGACTTGATTTAAATACTTGATTTAAATCACTTTTTTTAACAGAAAGACTCATTCTTGCTGGTATAATCTTAATATTTACAATCAAATGAAGGTTTCATTTTTGGAATAATAAATTTTCAGAGTAGTTTTTACAGTGTATATAAAAATTACTGATTTGGTTATATTGTTAGAAATACACAGACAGATCATTATGAAATTAGTGTTTATATTTGGAGAACTTTTCTGCTGTACTTTCTTGGAAGGAGAAAAACAATCATTTCCTTGTTGGGTCCTTAATAACAACTTAAACAATTTATTTAACTGAAACAATAACATTACAGCATATGTATCCATGTTTGTTAACTGATGTGGTTAAACGATTAAAAAAAAAACCACACACTGAGTTTTAGCACACATGAAAAACTTAAAACAAACCCTTATTTCCTGATGAATAGCCTTTGCACTATAATGTAACTTAAATAGAAAACTATATTTAGAAAGATTTTTCCTCCAAAAGCATTTTATTTTAAAAATCTGTTGTTGTTTTTTAAAAAAGATACATTAAAAAACCCGATTTAAATTTTTTAAAAATCTGATTTTTTTGACCCCCCCCCAAAAAAATTATTGCTTTTTTATCCACCCTGATTAGTACGGAGATGACGCATAACTAACTTCACCATGGTCTTCTCCTCAAAGTCCCTTTCCGGGTGGAGGTTCCTTAACAGCACTTTTCTAAAAGATGTTGTGACAGCAGCACCAGCACCTGTTCAACCATCTCCAGACATGCAGTTTATAAAAAGCATCCAAAACATGCCAGGAAAAGAATGGCAAGCATGTCACCTGCCCCTTTTCTTGGCATGGCCTGTTGGCTTGGGGGCTGTTTCACACACAGGTAAGAGGCCACACATGCAACCTAAAGTATGTCACATTTTTCCTGGGCCTAGCCTGCACTGGGAGCTGTGGCAGCAGAACAACAGATTGGCAGCAACTGTTGCACACTCCGGCACTGCAGGACTTCTTCACATCTACCTGAGGGAACAAGGCAGTTGTGTCAATTATTTCCCCCACTTCTGCAACAGGGTTAAAAAGGTGAAAATGAAGCAGCACCAAAAGCCTTATTTTCTTGCTACACCTGCTTGGCGACAGATGGATGGCGGCTAACAGATTGAGGTTGAATCCTGACAAGACAGAAGTAGTGTTTTGGAGGACAGGAGGCGGGCAGGTGTGGAGGACTCCCTACTCCTGAATAAGGTAACTGTGCCCCTGAAGGACCAGGTGCGCAGCTTGGGAGTCATTTTGGACTCGCAGCTGTCCATGGAGGCACAGGTCAATTCTGTGTCCAGGGCAGCTGTCTACCAGCTCCATCTGGTACGCAGGCTGAGACCCTACCTGCCCGCAGACTGTCTCGCCAGAGTGGTGCATGCTCTAGTTATCTCCCGCTTGGACTACTGCAATGCACTCTACGTGGGGCTACCTTTGAAGGTGACCCAGAAACTACAACTAATCCAAAGTGTGGCAGCTAGACTGGTGACTGGGAGCGGCTGCCGAGATCACATAACACCGTTCTTGAAAGACCTACATTGGCTCCCAGTACATTTCCGAGCATAATTCAAAGTGTTGGTGCTGACCTTTAAAGCCCCAAACGGCCTTGGTCCAGTATACCTGAAGGAGCGTCTCCACCCCCATCGTTCTACCCGCTCACTGAGGTCCAGTGCCGAGGGCCTTCTGGCAGTTCCCTCACTGCGATAAGTGAGGTTACAGGGAACCAGGGAGAGGGCCTTCTCGGTAGTGGCACCCACCCTGTGGAATGCCCTCCCACCAGATGTCAAAGAGAAAAACAACTACCAGACTTTTAGAAGACAACTGAAGGCAGCCTTGTTTAGGAAAGCTTTTAATGTTTGATGGACTATTGCATTTTAATATTTTGTTGGAAGCCACCCAGAGTGGCTAGGGAAACCCAGCCAGATGGGCGGGGTATAAATAATAATAATAATAATAATAATAATAATAATAATAATAATAAGAGTAACACAGCTTGAATAGTGGGTCATTTGCCACTTCTAAAATGGCAGATAAGGCCCATGTTCAAAGTGAGTATGGAACAGAAGTCATGGAAAACAGAGGTCAGTCTCCCTAAGCATCCCTTTTGTCTTGGGACCGTATTTGCAAAGCCCCCAGTACAGCTTTTTGAAGGAGGTAATGCAGTTTTCCAGGGGGATTTTCATTTCCTCTCCCCTCGGTGCTGGCAGATCTGCCAATTATCCCTCCTTCAGCATAGCCGTGGAGAGAGCAGCGCTTTAGTATTGTTACACCCTTGCCTGAACTTCTCAGCTCGCTTCTGTGTGGCTGTACCAAACTGCAGCATGTCTGCTCCTAGATGTGCAGAATGTTGCAGCCCACTTCTTCTCACACATACAAAGGAGCAAATCTACAACACCCAAAATCCTACACGCAGCAACTAAGGCTCTGCATTCATTTCATGAGCATGTTCCAAATGATACTTTGCTTGCCAAGCTCTCTTTGGGTTTACTCCAACCTGTTCTGGTCTTAAATTGGCTGTTTGCTGCTATCTTGTTTCCAAGCCCATTCTCTGCAAAATCTTTCTGCTTCAATATAAGCTGAACTCATCAGTTAGGAAAGCTGGGCGTGCAAAATTAAAGATGCATACCTTTAAATTTAAGTCTTCCGAAGGCATAAACTCAAGGAAGATGAGCCTTCAAATCACAGCCAAAGCTTACCCCTGTGTACTCAGTGGGATTAATTGTAGCCACAAATGAAATGTCTGCACAGTTGAAATGCACATACATCTGTAACCTAACCTGTACTGGTGACTTGAGCGCAAAGCCACGTGCGGTTGTTTCGGCCCCCTTCCCACCCGGCAACAGAAATGTGAATATATATGCGAGGCAGGGCCTTTTGGATGGTGGCCCCAAATGGGTGAAACTCCCTCCATAGCTCTGACTTTTAAAATGGACTCTGATTTTTTCCCTTTTAATTCTAGCTGTTTTTCAAAATGTGCTCTATACTGCTTTAGCTGCTGTTTTAATGTCATAATTGTTTTGCCATTGTTAGTTGGGGGTGATGGTTTTATTAATTTTGGATTACCTATGTAGTACTGTTCTGGTGTCAGCTGCCGCAGAGGAGTTTCCCCCTACAAGGTGGTGCATAAATATTGGAAGTACGTAAATAAAATTTGGATGCGTTTTGTGGATATAGGGAACCAGCAAAACAGGCTGATGTGGCCAATTGTTTCTTGAGGAATTTCCCTCTTGAAAAAATCAAAAAGACCATTCCCACTTCTTATATTGAGGGGGAAATCCCCTCATTCTATCCCTCTATCTCCACCTAAATTGACTTAGTACTTACACATAACAGACAAATCCATGTTATGAGAACGCAATGTCTGTTGTTGTTTTTTAGTGGATATTTTTTAGTAAGTCAAAACCAGTGGACGATAAGGTTTCTCTCTAAACAAAAGACATGTGGAGATTCTGGAAAACATACACCTGACTAGGTTAGTAGCAAAGTTGAACAAAAATTTGTAAGCTGCAGAGCAGGCAGGCAAGAATAACCTTTGGCCTTCACTGTGTTGTTAGATCATCAATCCCAGCCAACATAGACAGTGGTCAGGGTTGATGTTCCTCAACATCTGGAGGTTGACAGGTTAGCCCTTCTTGTTGTGGAGAATAAAAAGGCGTTAAATGGCAGTGAGTTGAATTGCGAACAATTCATACTAAACCAAGCCTCCTCTTTGAAGAATTGCTTTCGGCAGATAAAAAGAAAGCAGAGTCTTTTATAAGGATTAACTTCAGGTAAGACAACTTCAGTTGAAATCTTTATATGCTGTACACCGAACTGTTATGAAATAGAATTCACAATTGGCATTTGACAGTGACAATAAGCAGAGCAACAAGAGTTTGTCTTTGTGGTGCCATAGTTAAAAAAAAATATAATCAACAACTTGGACAAAACAACAAGGTAGGCTTGCCAAAAATCTGCAGTTAATACAAAGTTTACAGGTGGCTCCCTACACTGCTGGCAATAGAATAATTCAGAAGGATTTGGCTGCAAATAATAAGGTGGAATTCACCAGTGACAAGCCTGAAATATCCACACACAAGAAATACGAATGCAACACACATACACAAATGTGGGGAAGTGAAGAAAGTCCACTTGGTACCTGCGCTACAGAAAAAAAGCTCTGTGAGGACATTGGAAGTAAACTAGAAGAGACTCAGTGATGTAGATAACCATTTCAGGATGAGATGAGCAAATTTTGTAGACAGCCAATTGTTCAGCTTTATTTAGTGGTGGCTAGGCACCAGCTAAATTACCATGGACAGCTGTATTTCATGGTGTGCACAACACTGTAAGATTTTGTAGAAAAAGATAGCAAAAAATTGATTTAGCCTGTTAGGGGAATTTTCCGAGTAAGCTTGCCAAATTTCATTTGACTCCACTAAAGGTAAAGGTAAAGGATCCCCTGACCATTAGGTCCAGTCACGGACGACTCTGGGGTAGTGGTTAAGAGTGGTAGACTCATAATCTGGGGAACCGGGTTCGTGTCTCCACTCCTCCACATGCAGCTGCTGGGTGACCTTGGGCTAGTAGTCACACTTCTATGAAGTCTCTCAGCCCCACTCACCTCACAGAGTGTTTGTTTTGGGGTAGGAAGGGTAAGGAGAATGTTAGCCGCTTTGAATGTTAGACTCCTTCGGGTAGTGAAGGAGTCTTCTTCTTCTTCTTCTTCTTCTTCTTCTTCTTCTTCTTCTTCTTCTTCTTCTTCTTCCTGGCCAAGGGAGCCGGTGTACAGGACCGGTGCTAGGGTTTCTTGCGCCCTAGGCAGACCACCTTCTGGCGCCCCCCGCCGCCCGCCAAAGCCTGCTTTAGCGGGAGGTGGGGGGGTGGAGAGGCAAGCAACAGTTTCTCCGCTACAGCAGAGAAGCTGCTGCTAGCCCGCCCCGCCCCCCAGCCCAAGCCTGGCCAGCACCCCCTCCATTTTGGCGCCCTAGGCAATTGCCTAGTTCGCCTTAATGGACGCGCCAGCCATGCCGGTGTACAGCTTCTGGTAATGTGGCCAGCATGACTAAGCTGCTTCTGGCGAACCAGAGCAGCAAAACAGAAACGCTGTTTACCTTCCCGCCGCAGCAGTACCTATTAATCTAGTTGCACTTTGTGCTTTCGAACTGCTAGGTTAGCAAGAGCAGGGACCGAGCAACGGGAGCTCACCCCGTCGCGGGGATTCAAACTGCCCACCTTCCGATCGGCAAGCCCTAGGCTCTGTGGTTTAACCCACAGCGCCACCCGCGTCCCTTTTGACTCCACTAGCCAAGGTTAAAAATCCAGATGCACCAAAAATGGCCATATTAGCTTCACGGTCTCCCAAAGTAATTTTTTTATGTTAAATATTGATAAGCACTCTGTATCTCCATCATCAATGCATTTCCTTTCCCTTGGAATATGTCAGTTCCATATATGATATATGTAAAACACCTCTCACTACATCCTTTGGAAATGGCTTAGTTTCCCCAAGATCCATTTAAAAGCAATTTCCCAGTGACGCTAAGCCATGGGTCATGGTTTGAAGCAGGAGAGGAGTCTACCGTGTCGTGTGAACACTGCCGTTCTCATTTTAGAAGTTAGCTATACAACCTGCGCAAATGTTAATGGGCCACATTCATTTTCTAATACAAAGATAACTCTCCTGGCCTTTACTGGGAAAGGAATTGAGATGATGTGATCTCGCAGTCCCCAATCTCAAGTGTTATTACAAATCAATATATGGCTTTTTTTAAAAAAAGCTCCATCTCACTCCCGTTCCCATTTACCTGAATCTGTGTTGAGGCGCCTTGAAGACAGGTGCAGTGCAGAATGGTAACTTCGCCGGCGGGACTTGTAGGTGTTTTCGCTGCTCCTTTCCATGGAGAACTCATCTAACCAGGAGGTGTTGGTCCGCTTGTCTCGAATAGTAGAAAAGGAGCGTCTCATGGAGCCTGGATCTGTAACCACCTGGAAACGTATCCCATGGGGGTGGGGGGAGGCAGGATGGTTAGCAAGGGCCTGCTGCCGTTCAGGAGGCAGATCTGCTATTACCAATTCAGGATATATGATGTCGCAAGGATTTACCTAGTTTGGGAAAGACACTTTAAAAGCAGGTGCTTCTGGAGGAGCCCCTCCCACTGAATTTTGTGGCAGACATGTACCTGCATTTCTAATTGTGATTATGTTAACAGAATTAACATACTGGTAGAATGACAGCAACTGCCCCAGGCTTCCTAGTAAATAGTGACGGACTAGATTTTAAGATTGAATAAGACTCTGTTTCCCCCCAGTTCCTGATGGCAACTACTGGAACTCATATCCGGCGAGTCTGTGTAGATCCATCTGTTACAGGATGTCCTCCTCAAGTTACAGGGATGGACCAGCTCCTGAAATCTGCTGTGTCAAATCACATCAGCGCTACTGTTTCAGAGTCAGGCTGAAAACTTGCACAGAATGCGGACTTGGCAGGTAGAAATGGGTGAATATGGGACATGCTATATTATCAAGCAATAGCAGAGTATATTTTATCTGCTGGGTGCTGATTTCAAGCACCTCCCAAAACACTCTGGGCTGTCTCTTTTGAGGGAGGGCTGGGGTTGTCAATGGCAGAACAAAACTGAATGATTAAAGGGGGGGGGGGAAGTACATGGGAGTTTGAAAGGGGGAGCGCGAGCATCTCCGCCATCCAATAGACTCTGGCCATTCTCCTCATCTTAGAAAAGGAGTCTGGGCTCTGGATGGCTTGCTCTGATTTGCTCAAGAAGGTTGATCGCTAGTTTAAATTCTGCCTTGGAACAAAAACGGAACTGTGGGGAGAGTTGCAATTGGAAGAAGGGAGAGTTGAGAGCTAGAGGGGGTTTCAGAGGGGAGAAGCAGCAGAGAAAGGGGTGGGGGAGGCTATTAAAGGGAAAGTCAAGGAGGAACTCCACTGCATTTATCATAACGAAACAGAACCTCCAATAGCCAACTCTTGCATTTTGTTGGTACGTCCTCCTGCAAATACTGCTATTGCCAGCAACACCCAGTGTATCCCAGCTTCAGATTATCTGTCTGGGTCTGTTTTGAATGTGTGGCCTGCTTTTCACTGAAATGGTAAATGATAGTCTGAGCCCTACTATTTCAGTCGCTGGGGGACTGAATGCTCTCTCTCCCTCACTTAAAAATTCCCCGGGTGTACAAAACTGTCCTCTTTCCCTCTGACATGCTGGTGTCTATATCCTGGCTGTTTCTTTTGTATGAAGGAACGCTAATTCACACGAGCGAACCTTTGCAGTCTGAAGCAAGGCAGCCCAGTTATAGCTTCACCTGTGAGAATGAGGCCTTGAATTTGAATAATGTCAAATTCTCCATTTAATTCCCACAGCCATCATTAAAACAACAACAACAACAACAAAACAAAAACCTCTTCTGGCTGTTTTGCCCTTTCTCATTTATAAACCCAGTCCTTAATTTTCAGCTAGTAAAATCCTTCTTTTTCCCCACTCCTAATTCACTTACTCATCAAGTCCATTCTCAGCCTACTTCCTGCCCCCCTTTTCCTATTTGCTCCTAGGCTTATTTCGTTACTTTTGAGATTCCCTTCCCTTCCCACACTGATTCATTCTACCCTTCCCTCTGGAAGCTCCTGCCTTCCTGTAAAACTCTGGTTTTGCTCTCTATCGTTCTCCCTCCTGCGGGCTTAGACAGCTGTTACTGGACTCCCCTCTCCGTGTCTAGAATCGAGGGGACACGACGACACTTTAGGGTGCGGTTTTCTGGAACTGGAAATCGTTGCGCAAGGGAGCAACAGCAGGACTCAGCTGTCAAGCTGCCATTGTTGTCAAGCACAGATTTCTCAGCAAAACGACTGAAGGGTACAAGTCCCAGCTTCCCTCACAATTTGCTTATGCAAGCACTGCCAGGTTGACACAACAGACTTTGCAAACAAGGGCCCTTCAGTGTGGGAAAAGCTGAGAGTGAGAGTTTAACTACCGCAAAGTAGCATAGGCTTAAGATTACAAACCTGGGAGAGTGTATATCTCTCTGTTAATCAAAAATGATTACGAGACGGACAGACAGGAAGTGGGGGGGGGCAACAACCCCTGGCTCAACAGACAAAGAGATGGAAGAATGGCCAAGACTGATCAGGACAGGATGCTTGGTGGCAGCCATGTAGACAAGTGTCTTAGGACAATGGGAATAGACTTGAGAGAGGAGGCGGCGGCTATGTCAAGAAAAAAGTAAATACTTTCCGAGTGGGAGAAGGGCTCTTCCAAACTGTCGCCGTTCTTGCTGCCACCAGCAACAGTCTTGGGTCGAAGGAGAGCAGGAAGGTGGTTTCCCCCCAAAACACAAACCTGCTACGTTTCACTGCAGTCTTGGAAGAAGGTGGCAGGAAGGATTAGTGTGAAAGCGGAGCAACGGAAGGGCTGATTCCCTGCTTTGCCTCATGGTGGCATTGGACAAGTTACTAATTCTGCATTCCAGCTCTCCATCTGCAAAGTGGGCGGTTAGAGAGTATATCCCCCGTCTCGGTGGGACACCGCAGAGCGTTCCAACTCTTTTTGCCGAAGGGGATGGAGGACTTGCCTCGTAGGGGGCCAGCTCAAATGACACCAGTGACAGATTTCAGCCTATGCACACTAATGCTAAGCGACAACCTCCTGTGGGAAAGGTTCATGCATCTCACGTCATGCTATATTCCTGTTTGTTCAGGCATCGTTTCACTTGGTTTTACCTGGGGGTCCACAGTCAGGCGTGGCATGGAAGAGGCCCTCCCAGATACAGCTCGTTCCTGAGTATCCACCGGGAGGTAGCTGCCACAGTTAGAGGGCTGCACTCTTTTAAACTCTCTAACCTCTGGCTCCTGGAAATAAACACACAGCCAAGCTCATGGGGTTTTGCTTGATCACATAGGTTTCCATCTGCTGCCAATGCCTTTTTCATGAGCGCATTAGGAATGCTTAAAACACAGTGCTTTATGCTGGCAAGAAAGGGAGTAGGAGACTGAAATCCTAAGCGCACTGGGACTCACTACTAGCAAGCAAGGAAGTGTGCTTAGGAATATTTAACAGTCATTGTTGTTGGATTGGAAAACAGGTGCATTGGTTTCAGTCTATCTGAGTCTGGAAATCCAGCACAGCTTTTTCTTCTTATTGGATGGTGGGGTTTTTTTTCCGACATCAGTTTGGATTTAAATCAATGGCATTCAAAGGGAACCACTGGGCTGGATTTCTGTGCCTTTCTGGTTAATCTCCAGCTGCAATTCTCAAAGCATTTTCATTGGCAGAAATGCTTTTGATGCCAGACATATGCACTCTGTGGGCTCTGTTCTTTGATATTTTTTTTAAGCCTGGTGGATTCTGTGTGTTTCTCTCTATCTGATCAATTAGTAACGACTTTTCCGGACGTGCACCAAGTGTTGGGATATTTTTGTTTGGTGTCCATTTTCATTATTTCTCTTTTTTGTTAGGGGCAATAACGATAAATAATATAATTATTTTATTGGGTGGGGGGGAGATCAGGGAACAGTGGCTCAGGTTGCATGTAACCACTGTTTAGCCTTATGAGGGTGAGCGGCAGCGTGCCCTCAGTTCACATGTTACACCTCCCCCCCCCCAAGCATGGCTTCAGTGGGGGAGACTGAAAGCTTCAGCTTCCATTTTAGATAAACCATAGTTTAACATGTCATCCAATCCTTAGGTAAAGGTAAAGGGGCCCCTGACCATCAGGTCCAGTCGTGTCTGACTCTGGGGTTGCAGCGCTCATCTCGCTCTATAAGCCGAGGGAGCCGCCGTTTGTCCGCAGACAGCTTCCGGGTCATGTAGCCAGCATGACTAAGCCGCTTCTGGCGAACCAGAGCAGCGCACGGAAACGCCGTTTACCTTCCCGCTGGAGTGGTCCCTATTTATCTACTTGCACTTTGATGTGCTTTCGAACTGCTAGGTGGGCAGGAGCTGGGACCGAGCAACGGGAGCTCACCCCTTGGCAGGGATTCAAACCGCCAATCTTCTGATCAGCAAGCCCTAGGCTCTGTGGTTTAACCCACAGCGCCACCTGGGTCCCTCATCCAATCCTTAAACTATAGTTAATCTTAACTATGGTTATTGAGAACAAGCCAGAATCACAAACTATGGTTTGAAGTAGGCCTGTTTCCATAAACCATGGTTAGGATTCCATAAACCATGGTTAAGATTAACCACAGTTTGTCCAGGTTCAGATGACATGGTATGATCATCGAAAAGAGAAGGGACACCATCTGAATTCCTTCTTGAAGCCTAAGGTTCACCTAGCCCTATACAAACCAGCCCAGTATGTCACTGGTAGGAATGACATCACACAGAAGAGTCCGGCAAAAGATTGCCTGCAGTTTCTTGTTTCAGGCTGAAGTGAGAAAGAGCAAGAGGATGCACATTGTTATGTTTTGTGTGTGATACAAACTTTACACTCTGAGAAGCACACAGAGCAGACTGGAGAGGCACACTTATATAGCACTGCAGTGCAACAAGTGTCATGGGTGGCACACAGATGTGCACACACGCACAACCATATACACACACAGAGACACTAGTGCTGCCGACTGAAAAGTTGAGTGTATGTTTGGGTCAGAGGCATATGTTCACATTTGTGTGATGCGACTAAACAGTTTACTTTTGCAGCATGGACATCAGCAGTGAGACATGATGAACACAAACCCAGAAGCACTGGATACTGTTTTTTGGTTTTTGTTTTTTAACCCTGGGTAAACCACCTGATGAAATGATTACAAAATGAGAGGAAACCAACCTGTGAAAAGACCGACATCATCAACAGTTCCAATGAACAATGAATTTTTTCAAACTAGCTTAAGCCAGAAGTAACCACTGATAGCATCCCAAAGATCTGACTTGATTATTGTTAATCCGTAGTTTGTGTACATTTTGCATTTCTAAACTTCTGCAAAACATGTCTGTCCGTAGCTTAACGGATTTACACTCGCGAGAATGATTGTACCTTCCAACAGCGCTTATCCATTCACTGATTCTCTAGTTGCTAGAACTGTCATTGAACATTCATTAAGGTTAAAAGTCTCTCAGAATCTCTAAGAAACAGTTGAAAGCTACAGTTTTATGTGTTTTCATAATGGTATATTCTATTGTTGTAACCCGCCCCGAGGCCTTACGGAGAAGGTCGGGGAAATAATCAAATGAATATGAATAGGTATAAAATAGTGTTGAAGGAACTCCTGCTTTTGAAAAGAAAAACCTGTCTGATTGAACATAATGCACAGATACAGTGGTACCTCTGGTTACGAACTTAATTTATTCCGGAGGTCCGTTCTTAAGCTGAAACCGTTCTTATCCTGAGGCATGCTTTCGCCAACGGGGCCTCCCGCCTCTGGTGCGCAATTTCCGTTCGCAGCCTGGGGCAAAGTTCGCAACCAGGAGCAGCCACTTGCGGGTTAGCGGAGTTTGTAACCTGAAGCGTTCATAACCAGAGGTACCACTGTACCGTGTTTTATTTGGGTTTGGAAGAGGAAGGGAAGGCAACATCCAGCGACGTTCAAGCTTTTGAATACATTTCAGATTAAAATAAGGACAAAGCAATATATTTTGTGAGCATCTGTTGTTACTTTTGTATACCCTCATGAGAACCATAGTAAAGATACCATGTAGTGCCCTGATTCCTATTGGGAATAGACAAGAGGTCCTGCCTACCAGAAATCTCTTTTCTAGGTGGTTGTAGGACAGCAGCAAACCATGATGGCTGAGCGTGTTGGTGGTACTCGGAGAGTAGTTAGGCTCCTTCATTAGGCCTATCATAGTTGTGCAGCTATGACATTAGCATCCCTTGATAGGTCTCTAAGAGGAGAGACAAGGAGTGGATATTTCCCAGGCGAATACTGTTGCTCAGGTAGACAATTGGGCCTTGCCTGGCGTACAGAGAAGTCCACTCTTCTTCTCTGTACGCCCAATATTCAGGCCTGATCCTGATTGTACTCTGTAGTCTAATCTTCTTCAAGTCAGCTGCTCTTGGCTTCGCAACGATCCTATCAGAGATGAATCCAGGAATGGTGGCACATGTTCCCAACTATCATCACAGGGGTTGGGCAACAGCTCTCCTCCTTTTCTCTAACTGAAACAGCACCCTTGCACGTAACTACCGACGAGAACGGCTTAGGGTGTGACAAAACAGAATTTTGGAGGATAATAAATAAACAAAAGGGAGGGAATTAAACCTGGCCCAGTTTCAATACAACACCCCACAGGATGGCTTTTGGAAAGACTGGCAGAATATTTCCTGGGAATAAAGGCCTAGAAGGAGAGAAGAGGTAAGATTAGTAAAGCAGTCTATACTGTATAGGCAAGCACACTGATGCTTGAACCCCAGATGGCACCCCAAAGTGCCAGGATTTCACACGAAGCAGTGCAGAACAGGATAGCATGAGAAACATTCATAAATGGACTTACCAGAGATTGCTGCTCTTGGTATTCCCCATGGGATGGATCCATGCAAGCCAGCTGGAATATCTCTTGGGGAGAGAGTGGGCTCAGGGAACGGAACCCACTCCGGCTGCTCCTGCAAAGTTAACCTAGCTTCAAATGAAAGGAGAACACAAAACTCTGATGGCCCAACTCCTGTCGGTTATTTCTCTGACTCCCGCCAAACAGAAGATCTTGCAGCATTTCATTAAAGAGCCTCACTCCATGATGAACAACACACCTTCTCTGGGGCACAGTGGATAGCTCAGCCAGTAGAGCATGAGATTATTGATCTCAGGGTCGTGAGTTCGAGCCCTACATTGGGCAAAAGATTCCTGCATTTCAGGGGGTTGGACTAGTCAGCAACCTTTTTCAGTTGTGGACCGGTCCACCGTCCCTCAGACGATGTGGTGGGCCGGACTATATTTTTTTTTGGTGTGTGGGGGGGAAATGAATGAATTCCTATGCCCCACAAATAACCCAGAGATGAATTTTAAATAAAAGGACACAGTCTACTCATGTAAAAATATGCTGATTCCCGGACCATCCGTGGGCCGGATTGAGAAGGCAATTGGGCCGCATCCAGCCCCCAGGCCTTAGGTTACCTACCCCTGGACTAGATGATCCTCATGGTCCCGTCCAACTCTACAATTCTATGATTCTACGAAGATCTCCAGTTCAGAGGCCATTAGAAGTAAATGTTCATTTATAGGAGAAACGGGGCCTTCTCTGTGGGGAGTTTGTGGAGTTCTCTTTGGGAGAAGCCGCTGGTCCTTTTAAGGCGTTATGGTTCTATTACTATTGTTAAGCTAACCATATGATAATAAACACAAGGGGCATGATCCAGCCAAAGTTAGGTCCACTTTAATCCTATTTATTCCAAGGGGAGAGGTTACACACGCAACTTAACTCTGTCCTGTTAAACTCTATGGGCTTATGAACCTGGATGGTGCAGGAAGGATAAGAAAGCCAATTTTATTTTGCACACAGCAGCAAAAGATTAAAAAAACCTATTAATCAATATATGCCCAAGTAAATGTAGTACTTATGGAACATGTACAGTTGGCTGACAAGCCAAAAGTGATTTAACAAGGGCTGAATCAGAGAAAACCTTTTCCACAGTGGGCCTATCTGTTCCTGGAATAATGTTTCGTACATGCAGGGGGTTTCTTTGAATATTTTCATTCCAAGTTATTTCATGTAGAGTTCGAAAAATGCTATTAATGGGGTTCCCCCCCCCACACACACATTCAGACTTGGAATGGCAGGGAGAAAGGGAATGCCTTGACAAACCACAGGATTTGGAAAACTTTGGAGGAGGAATGGAAAAGGAACAAGGGGCTATTCTGGCCATCTCTCCCATTCAGCCTTCGTGATGAGGGCTGGTTTCTTTGCAATTCTGCATCTTCTGTGGACTATATTGGGGGCATGGTGAATCTCTCTGTAGTGGAAAACACTGCTGATAGCACTGAACCCATGATTGCCTCTGTTCCCTAGAATGATGAAATTGCCAGGTTATGGTAAGACCCAATTCAGATTTGCCTCCCATTTACTGGTTATTTCTGTTACGTCTTTTGGCACTTTCAGAGCTGGTAAAGGTAAAGGTAAAGGTACCCCTGACAGTTAACTCCAGTCGTGGACGACTCTGGGGTTGCGGCGCTCATCTTGCTCTAGAGGCTGAGGGAGCTGGCGTTTGTCCACAGACAGTTTTTCTGGGTCATGTGGCCAACATGACTAAGCTGCTTCTGGCGAAACCAGAGCAGCGCATGGAAACGCCGTTTACCTTCCAGCCTGAGCGGTACCTATTTATCTACTTGCACTTTGACGTGCGTTCAAACTGCTAGGTGGGCAGGAGCTGGGACCAAGCAACGGGAGCTCACCCCGTCGCGGGGATTTGAACCGCCGACCTTCTGATCAGCAAGCCCAAGTGGCTCAGTGGTTTAGACCACAGCGCCACCCGTGTCCCGTGGAGAGCTGGTAGCATTCTATTAATTGCTGCTTTCCCCTTTTATTTTGCAGTGGAGTATCTATGCTGTTTCCCCGCATGCACCTTCTGTTATGTTTTGGTCACATAGCAGGCGTGAGCCTCCTCGCCTTTCTCCCAACTCCTCCTCGTGGTTACTTAATCATTTCTAGAAGTTAAAACAAAATAAAATAAAAAAAATTCCTTCCAGTAGCACCTTAGAGACCAGCTAAGTTTGTTCTTGGCATGAGCTTTCGTGTGCATGCACACTTCTTCTAGAAGTTGTTCCTTCTCTACCCACCCCCTGCCACACCCACACACCACAGAAAACAGTAAAGGACTTCATGCAGAGTCACTTTCTCTCTGGTTGTGAATTTTCTCTGCTAAAAGAAGAGTTAATGTTCCGCTCTTTCTAAGAAACTGTAATTCCTTCCCCCTTTGCAGAAAGAGTAATTAAACACAAACACACACACACACACACACACACACAGCAACATAAATTCTCTAATTAGGGGTGGGGGTCAGATTAGCAGCAGTGGAAAGAGGAAGCAGTTAATCAGGCAGAAACCAGCAGGAGGAGCTGGAAGAAAAACAAGGGGAAATAGCAACAAGGAACAACCACACCTGTGGAGTTTCTGCTAAGGTTCCATTCTTTTCAAATTGGATTTTCCGTGGTAGGGGAAAACAGGCAACAGTCGCTGGTAAAACATTGGCTGATTTTACAAGGGGGTGGCAACATCGTCTGAACTGCCCGTGTTATAAGAATTCTAAGGTCTCAAATATAGAATAAATATTCATAAATGCACACATATCTAAATATATAAACCAGCAAACTTTTTCAGCAGGGGGCGAGTCACCCATCCCTCAGACCTTGTGGGGGGCCTGGACTATATTTTGAAGGGGGGGAAAATGAACGAATTCCTATGCCCCACAAATAACCCAGAGATGCATTTTAAATAAAAGCACACATTCTACTCATGTAAAAACACCAGGCGGGCCCCACAAATAACCCAGAGATGCATTTTAAATAAAAGCACACATTCTACTCATGTCAAAACACCAGGCAGGCCCCACAAATAACCCAGAGATGCATTTTAAATAAAAGGTCACATTCTACTCATGTAAAAACACCAGGCAGGCCCCACAAATAACCCAGAGATGCATTTTAAATAAAGGGACACATTCTACTCATGTAAAAACACGCTGATTCCCGGACTGTCCGCAGGCCGCATTTAGAAGGCGATTGGGCCGCATCCGGCCCCCGGGCATTAGTCTGCCTACCCATGATATAAACCATGTGTCTGAAATAGTACAGGAGAGCAATCCTGAAGCTATTTTGACTCTCCCATTAACCTCAAAATATTCCTCTTCAGTAAGGGAGGAAAATGGGGAAAGCCTTCCCATTGTCTTTTTCGTCTACAAATCCTGTCTTAAGGGTTCATTTGTGTATGAATAGGGTGAGCCTGTGACCTGGATTCAGGAACTAAAATATTAACCATCACAAAAGAATGGCCAGGGTGCACAGGTAATGCAATCAGTGACCATTATCAGCTATCCTGGTAGACAGGGTTTCTGCTGCAGACTGCCTCCTATTGTGTATGTTTGATGATTTTGGGTGGTCTTTGGCTAAGGGGGTTGGGCAATGTCCAAAGTCTTTAAAGGTTCCTGCACACTTTTGTTCAGGGTCTTTCCCTCCTTGGAAGGAGGGAAAGGAACTCTGTTGCAACAGAAAAATAAATATCTGCCTTCCTTTTCACGGCACCCTGCCTCCATCCATTCTTCTCTGACCGGTCATGGGCTTAGGGGGCTCAGATCCCCATGGGGAGTTGGGCAGCACAAGCCAAACCCCAATTTTTACATCATCTGTAAACTCAGTTGAATGGGGGTATGGCCGTCATACGTTGAGTTCCTCATTTGGAATACAGAAAGGTGTTTATGTCAATTCTGGTTCCTCCGCTTCTCATTTCTCCAGTCTTCAGCAATTTTTGCCCCATTCCTGCATCAGTTTGCGGTATCACAAAGATCTGCACACTCCCAGCATATGCAGTTTCGCCTCATGTAGAATCACAGAATCGTAGACTTGGAAGGGACAATGAGGGTCATCAAGTCCAACCCCTTGCGATGCAGGAATCTTTCGCCCAACATGGGACTCGAACCCACTTGAGATTAAGAGCCTCATGCTCCACCAATTGAGCTATCTATGGTGACTAACACACACACAAACACTTTTGCAAGCAATTTCCCAGCACATAATGCATTTTTGTGTGTGTGTGTACACTTCCTCTTCATATTCACATTTTGCATGCATATATTTGTTGGAGAGCTGCCTCACAAAATGCAAATTGTGAAGGACAGCTGAAGGTTCTTGTATTGGTTGCGGAGTGCAAATTAAGCAGGCCCATGTTAAAATGCAAACTGAATGATTTTTCCTGCAGTGGAGGAGGGGAACAGTCTATCGGTTGTCCCTCCCCCTTGCTAAACTGCATTGGAGCAAGCAGGCAGGACAACTCTCCCACAGATGCTCTCCTCCCCTACCGATCACGGGTAGTCCAAATTTATTGCTTCTCTCCCACCCTTAGCCAGGAAGCGTGTATTGTATATTTAGCGCCATTTAAAATACAACACAATCGCAGCACGAATACGCCCAGATATGCCCGCATGGACATGTCATTTTACTCAAACATCTAAACTTACAGTCCTGAAAGGGTATCTTGCTGGAGGTAAGGCAAAGCTTTGGCATTAGAAATGATCTCCTGAGGAAGAGAGGAAGGCTCCATGCGCTGGAACATTGGGGCATTTTTCTGAATTCAAAATAATAATAAAAAAAGGGAGGGAGAAATAGTCTCAATTCAAAATACAGATTGGTAAATAAACAACAACACGGTGTTTCTTAAGGGTGAATCTAGTTGTGATAGGGAACTGCACCTCTTTGGCATGCACACCTGAAGTTGGTTGGGTGTGTGTATCTTACAACTAAGTGAGTGAGAGCAGCTGAATCCTTTCCCCTGTCCTCCCCTCTCTTCCTCTGGCCATGGAACAAGGGTGGCGCTGTGGTCTAAACCACCGAGCCTCTTGGGCTTGCCGATCAGAAGGTCGGCGGTTTGAATCCCCGCGACGGGGTGAGCTCCCGTTGCTCTACCCCAGCTCCTGCCAATCTAGCAGTTCAAAAGCACACCAGTGCAAGTAGATAAATGGGTACCACTGCAGGGGAAAGGAGGGGGGAACTGTTAAGAGTTTCCCCCAATCTGATCTGGCCCTGTAAGATGAGCTGCGCTGGGGGGATTTCTAAGCCTTTGTGGTTACTTATAAGACAAATCATGCCATCTCCATTGCCAATGAACTACAGTAAGGCTGTAAGCTTGTTTTATATGGGGTGGAGTGGGATGTCACAATCGATGGCATTCACTTCAGGGAATGCACCCCCCCAGGGATGGAGGCTTTAATGTGAAATATGCTATGGCTTGTTCCTTCTGGAATCCAGTATGGCAGACACAGTTGACCCCTTCTGCGTTGCCCCCTGCCCGTTTATTCCTAGGGCCATCAATGCCTTGTAAATTGCCTGAATGGGAGGCTAGCTGGGAACCGTACATGTCAAGAAGAGCTCCTTGGAGAAACAGCAGAAAATAAGCCTAACAGTTAAGGCAATCATGAAAAACCAAATACAGAATGCATCAATAGGTTGGAAGTCATTTGTTAACTCCTGCGCAAATAACCCCCAGCTACCCATGTTGACCTTTCTTGTCCATAAACTTTTCACCCTCAGTGCTGTAGGATTGCTGTTACTTGCTGCAGTGGATCTGTACCTGTTCTTCCAGTTGCTGCCTTTGTTTCTTAGCTTTACTCTGCTTATAATAGTCCATTATCATCATGGCTGCATAGATTTTTCCAACTGTCAGGTCTGTAGCTGGAAGTAAAAGGCAGAGTTCTAGGTTAACAGAAACGACGCTCTTCAGGTGCAATAGCAGGTGTGTAGAAAGTTGAATCAGGGGCATGTCAGTCATAGCATGGCTTTGAAGCAACCACACAAGTTCATTACACAAAGGAACACCCTTCGCTCTGTGAATCTTGAGGTGCCGTTGGCTATCTGTTTGAGGCACCTCCTGAAAAATGTGTCTTTCTGTTTAGGCCTAATTTTTTTTTCTAAAAATGAATTAAAAAGTGTGCAGAATACTCCTCTTGCAGTTGTGTGTGTGTGTGTGTGAATTGCTCCAAAAGTTGGATACTTGGAGGTGAGACTTAGCAGGAAAATACTTCAGAATTTCATTCTCATGTTTATGCCTAGGACCTAAAGATGGAGGATAGATGGTCAGTGCTTTTTTTTTCCTTAAAAAAAAAAGTTTAGGGGTACTCTCGTTTTCCTACTCATATTGAAATACTGCCCCTCAATGAGGCCAAACTTACATTCACAAAATGTTTAGGGGTATGCGTACCCCTGCGTACCCCCAGAAAAAAGCACTCGACAGTCATATAAAATATCTACAAAGTAAACGGCCAGGAATGTGATTGTTTATCTTCCTTTCCTTTTTCACCCTTTGGCAACCAAGTATATCTGTCTATGCATCATCCATCCATCCATCCTTCCAACCATCTACAGCTTCCTACTTCTTCCAGTGTTCTCCATCCCAGTCCTGTCGTCATAGGGACCCGGCAGCCGCAATGCCTAAACAATAACTCACTTTTTGGCATAGGCACCAACAGGTCCAGCATCTTCTGTGAGAGGTGGGGCCAGATGGTCAAAATCTCTTTCTGGAGCTCAGAGTCCAGTTGCTGCCAGTCTGCACCGCCTAGGAGAAAGCAGGTCAAAATGAAACTGAACAAACTGCGCAGAGAAATTCTAGGCGACGGCACACATTACCGATCAGATCTGCGCCCCACTCTTCCCCAAAGAAACTCAGGTGGATGTGCCAGTGGGCGGAGGGGTGTGCGTCATATTATTTTATCCTGACAACAACAGTGAAATATGTGAGGCTGAGAGCATGTGACTTGCCCAAAGGCCACACAGTCAGCCTCATGACAGCAAATGTCCCACTCCGCAAAATAAGGTACCCAGTGTTGGCCAAGTTATTTTGGCACGAGAGAGAGTTTTGGATTTGATATCCCGCTTTATCACTACCCGAAGGAGTCTCAAAGCGGCTAACATTCTCCTTTCCCTTCTTCCCCCACAACAAACACTCTGTGAGGTGAGTGAGGCTGAGAGACTTCAAAGAAGTGTGACTAGCCCAAGGTCACCCAGCAGCTGCATGTGGAGGAGCGGAGACACGAACCCGGTTCCCCAGATTACGAGTCTACTGCTCTTAACCACTACACCACACTGGCTCTACACCACACTGGCTCTCACGAGAAGCAGAGAATCTCAGAAGCGCCTCCCCCTGGAACATCAAATTACCATATTTTCCCATGTATTGGATGAGGTATTTTGACACAAAAATCATGTCAAAAAACTGGGGTCATCCAATACACGGATAGTGGCATGGGGTGGGGGTGGGGAGATGCTGCTGCACGCAGGGAGCGATCTGGGGCCGCTGGCTAGTGGCGCGCAGCTTCTCCCGATGCCGCTTCGCATGGGAAGCACTCCCTGGATCGTTTCTCGCGCGCAGCGGCATGGAGGAAGGTGCCCTCCAGTCAACCGGCCGGCTGGTGCGCAACTTCCCTCGATGCTGCGGCACAAGGGAAACATTCTAGGTAGTGTTTCCTGCCCCAAGCTGCATGGGGGGGGGAGGAGAGGCTCAACAACTTTGGGCCATCTCCCCTCATTTTCTTAAAACTGAGTCCCCCCAAAATGCGGGGGTCCTTATAGATGGGGGCATCTAATAGACGCAAAAGTACGGTAAATAGATAAAAATGGATTATCTTTTAACGGCACCCGAAATCAGATGTCTCACTCGGCCCTCGTGGTCCTGGGAGAGATACACCCACAGATTCTAACTGGGTACCAAGGACATCCAAATGAATGGACTCCTGGCATCAAGGTTTGACACAGTTACCATTTTCCCTCCCATTGTGAGACTGTGGGCACAAGGACATGGTAAATGTCATCATTTAGCCACGGTCTGGCAAGTTTAGCTCTGCAGGGGTCAAGTCCCTGCATCCCTGCCAAAACTAATTTCCACCTCCCAACCTGCAGGGCAGAAATGTCGTCCCCCCCCTCCAGATTAGAGGAAAGCTTCAGAAAGCTACAACAGGTATCCAAACCAACAGTTCTTTCAGAGTTGCAAGTAAAATTCAAACGGTTGGGAATTAAGACACATTGGCGTCAATAAGGCAGGAAATCTGCTTCTCCTCTACGTAAGTCCTACATACCACTTTCAGAATTGTCTTATTATACTCACTGCCAGTCCCTCATTTTAAGAAATCAGGCCTACTTCAACCCACACAAGCCTTCTGTTAATCCCAAAAGCTGATCCTGGTGGCTCCATTCAGATTCTGATCCTAAAGCCATCCCACACAGACCTGCTGTCACCAGCCTCCCGCTTTCAGTGTCTGTAGTTTTTAGGTCAGATTAAGAATGGAAAAGTTGTGAAGCCCTGGGAGAAGCAAAAGCTTTGCGGATATCCCTAAACAACATATGAAGTCAGATGTCCCAGTATTTCAGCGCCCGCAAGAAGTGACAAGCCAATAGGCACCCATCACAGCTATAACAGAAAAAGGGTCAGTGTGTTCCCAATTTATGCTGAATATCCGGAGAACTGATTTATCGGTGCTTGCCACAGGGCTGGAAAAAAGGGAGGTATGTCATAGGGGCAGGGAATGTACTTTGCCGCTCTTAAAATGTTGTGTTTGGGTGTGTACATACCACACATTTAAAGCTCATAAATAATCCTGGGAACTGTAGTTTGTTAAGGACAGTGGCGTAGGAAGGGGGGTGCGGGAGGGGCGGGCCACCCCGGGTGTCACCGCTGAGGGGAGTGACAAACTGGAAAAAAATAAGTATTTTAAAAATAAATTTATTGAAGCTCCTCTCTGAGAGGTGGGCGGGGCTTTCCAGGTCCCAGGTGCCACCCTCTTTGCCTTGGGACCTTTGCCCCACCCCAACCCAGCTGGCCAATTGGCTGGGGGCTGGGGGCACGGCGAAGGCAAGGCAAGGGCTGATGCTGCCGAGGCCGACTTCCTTAGCCCCCCCACCAGCAGCGGTTGGGTTTTTTGGGCTACTGAGGCGGCCTGTGGAGGCCGAGGCGGCCACCAATAGTGGTTGGGTTCCGGGGGGGGCGCAGGCGACCTCCTGGGGCGCTAAGCCAAAGCCGCTTATGCTCACAATGTTCAGTAAATAAACCAGAAAATAAAGCGGGTTCTCCCTCATAGACAGCACGTGTTGCGGTGGGGGCCAGCAAGCCCCCTCCATTGCTGTGGGCGGAATAGTATAGATGGCCACAGCTCCGATTGGGCTTGGGGGTGTTGTTAGGGAGATTCACATGTATCGAGTTGTGATGGACAGCCAGCAGCCTATATATGGGTCAGCCTCGTGACTGAGTGCCCTCTTGGCTGCATGCTGCGGATCACCCCCCCCCCCCCGGGGTTTAGGCCTCTGTGTTGACCTTGCTATGCCTGTCATGGGGTCGTCTACTTTTGGGGCAGGGGCCTGGTAGGAATTTTGCCAGTTGGCTGATTGGCTGTTGCCATCTGGTTTTTGCCTACTGCGTAGCAACTAGTCACAACTTGTAAGGTTGGTGGTTAGGCATTGGTCATCATGTGTGATTGGAGGGGTGGTAGTCCCTCCAAATAGTGATGGTGTGCTGGGAATTCCGTTAAAGGAATCCAGGGGTTCATATGCTAGTCCGAAACCCCGGTAGGGGTCAGGGCCCACGCGAGAGCCCCTGGGACCCACTGGGGAGGGGGAGGGTTCTGCATACCAACCCCCAGATCTCTCCCCAGATGGGATTTCCCACTGCTGACACGTGGTCAGCTCTGTCCCGTCGGGCAGCTAGTCTGGACCAATGCCTACGCAACCACTCACATCGATTTGTAATTTAATAAAGTTGTGGCCTAAATTCTGCCAAAAACCCAAACAAAATTGATGTCTCGTGTCTGAATTATTTGGGGGGGGGTGGCGTTGGGGACCTCCACACGCAACACTTGTGACTTTAAGTGTTTTATTTTTCCTTCTTTTAATAATTTGAACGTCTGTGGGGCGGGGGGACAAGAACTCTTCTGCACCGGGTACCGCCTGGCCTTGCTACGCCTCTGGTTAGAGATGCTCAGAACTGTAGCTCGGTAATGGGCAAACTACAGTTCCCACGATTCCTGGAGGGAGGCCGTGTGCTTTAAAGGTCCAGTGTGTACACAGCCTTTATATCCACCCAACCATTTCTGAAGTGTGAGGGGTATGGAGTAGACTGCCAAAGCAGCTTCTTTTCTGCAGGATTCTCAGGCGTTTGACGACTGGCAAGATTCCCAACCACTGGCCCCTTTGGCTGTTCCATCCCAGCCTCCTGCCCCCGCTCCTTTACCTTTAGCAATCTTAATGTCCAAAGCTGTTCGAATGAGTGCCATCAAGGTGGAGGAGAAATGGACTGTGTTGTCCTCGGCCACCGGCATATTCATCAGGACCAGCCTCTGCGCAGAGAGAGTGGGGGTGGGGGAAGCAGGGGGGTGGGTGGGGGGGAAGCAGGCAGAAAACAATATCGAAAAACGTATCAGGGAGACACGAGAAAAAGGGGCTTTAGAATGCATCAAGTAGGATAGCCAAAAAGGAGGGCAAGGATCGCCCCCTCCATCCCCCCCAGCTGGTATCACGTCCCCTCCCTTCAGTGTGCCTGCCGTTTTTATCCATCTTGTCAAGCCTACATGTCGTTTTACTGACTTTGCGCAAGGAATAGGACTTTGCAAGGAGAGACAGCCCCAGGGGATCTGTATCTCCCATCTTTTCAGAGCCATTTTGTCTCCTGCCCACCCCCCATTTTGTTGGATCTTGCATCCCAGGATGCAAACTCAGGCCTCTCTGCGATGAACTTGCTACCCAGCTACATCCTGGCGCCCCCTTTTTGAGTTTGCGTTTAATTTATTTAAGAAGAAAGATTATGCTTGGCAGCGCACGATTGCCCATGCAATGGCTGGAACTCATGTCGAGTCTGAAGCGGGAGGAGAGAGAGAGAGAGAGCGAGAGAGCGGGTGCAAATGAAGAAAAACCGATGACCGAGGCAGGAGTGGGTAGGTCGTGCTCCTTTTACCCCCCAGGAGGGGAAAGTGAAATGGCCAAATCCACTTCCCAGAGTGTACATACTGCTTTGTATATAGTCCTGTGCTCCCCCCTGCCACACCTATTCGCCCAACCTTGTTCTGGTCCTTTTGGAGCCACCATCGACCCAAAATCATTAGGTGGAATTCAGGCTCAAAAGTAGTAAACATGCTTCCATTTGTGTAATATGGTTCCCCCCCTCTCTTGTGTGCTTCTAGAAACAGGTGAGTGTGAGTGCTGCTGTGAACAGAAGCTGTCCTTTGCTAAAATCCTGGGTAATGCCACAGACTGGCAAATCTGAATGGCTAAAGGATATATTTTCAGCAGTCCTCTCTTGTACGATCTGAACTCAAACTTGTCTAAGCCCTGAAGCTCTGGCTGCAACCCTGTCACAGAATGCACACAGGGTGCCAGAATTTCCAGAATGGTGCATTCTCTCAACAGATCATGGCCTCCGAGAACCTGGTCTGCAAATTCCTTCTGTTACTAACAAGGATTGAAGGACTTGAACCACGCAATTGTTAAGTCACGAGCTCCACTGAAGACATTTCAGCTTGGTGAATATTTCATGCTCTTTCTACAGCCTTCAGCCTTCCTCCCTTGTATTTCCATTAGTCAACACAGATTGAGCTGCGCGTTTTTAGAGTGCTTGCCTATGATCTTCACAGTTAGTTTCCCATATGGCCCAACACAAGGGAACTGAATATATTCCATTCAGGACTGTAAAAGACGGTATATTTTATTGAGCTAGCTGGTGATCATAGAATGGGAGAGCTGGAAGGGTCATGTTCTGGAAGGTTTCAGTTTTCAACTCTCTCAGGCAGACAGTTGCTGCTGCCTTGCCGGACATCTTTGGGAGAGGAACAGGTTAAGGAGTAAACCCTGCAGAAATCCGGAGCGGAGTCCACAAGACAGTTGGATGGCATCTTGTGTGCCTCCTTCCGGCAACTCCTGCAACCAAGCTAGTGTCAAATGTATTGCTCTGCTTTCCTTTGGACCACATCAGTGAGGCCGAGGGGGGTGGCGGTGTATAAATTTATTTATTTATTTATTTATTTATTTATTTATTCATACAAAACATTTGCTCTACCGCTAATCTAAAGCTTTATTGTGAATCTCTCTGTTCTTTGGAACCAATAGCATAATAACTGTGCATACTAGCTAAAAATTACCCTATTTTCCGCCTATAAGACGCCCCCTATTTGGGGGGACTTGGATTTAAGAAAATGGGGGGGGGGAAGATGTATCTGTGTATAAGGCGCCCCCTAATTTTTGACATTATTTTGAAGGTGAAAAACCTAGCCTTATACACAGAAAAATACGGCATTTGCAAGAGCTTAATTCCAGAGATTCCTCCTCTGTTACATTACAGTAGCTACATTTTTATCTCCGGAAGTTATATTAAAAATGACCACTGTGTGTCTCCTACACTGAAAAGGGATCACCTTAGCTTTCAGGCTCACTTTAGTTGCACTGACATTACATAGTTTCCTCTCCTATAACATTGATGGTTCCATTGCAGAGCATCGCACCTTGTGTGGCAGGTAAGTATTTCGCAGTGTTGAAGCAGATTGGTACTTAATGGTTTGTGAGCATTCGATAGCCATAAAAAACCCAAACAGCCCTTCCTTTCTGCCCCATACACTCAGCCACCCGCATTTCCATCCCATGCTAATGCGTCCCCCATTTCTCACTGACCAGTAGCCCATAAAGGAAAGAAGGGTTTGTTCTACCTTATAAGCAACTTTGGAGGGACATCTCTTCCCGAGGCCTAGTGGTGGGGACATGAGAGTCAGCATTTCATACATCTCAGTGTAATGGATGCGGCCACTGGTCATGGAGGGGAAAGAGGACAACGGGAAGGGGAGGAAGATGCAGAGGAACGGAGCAGGGGGGGGAGGAAGGCATTCCCAGAGACCCCAAAAATGCCCCCAAACAAAACAGAATACAGGGGACAGAAGAGAGAAAAGAACAGACAAAACAGGAAAAGAACAGGAAACCCATTAATCAATGCAAATCATACATGACAGCCTGCGCTGATGTGGATTTATATTGCCTCTCACACACACCCAAGAATGGCACCGGTGTGTTTTGCCAGCCTTCCCATACATATTGGCTGGAGTCTGTTTCTTACGGCCGGTTTGCCCTTGCAGGTGTCGTGCCATTGCCCCCACCTCGTTCCCAGGGCTGTGTGTAAAGTGGTATATAAATCAAGATACACAACACTCCAACAAGGGGTTATTCAGGATATTGGTAGTGCAGACTTCAGAGAATGAGCAGGACCTGAGCTGTTGGGCAGAGCCCCGGTGCCTGCTTTCTTCCCCACCAAGTCCTGCCCTGAGATTCACGCTGTCGCCATAACCCGTGGCTGAAGTGGCATGTACTGCCCGCCTCTGGCAGTGCCTATGCAACCGGAAAGCATCGTCTTGCATAGGAGGGTCGTGAACCAGGCTCAAAGGAAATGTGTTCTTTTCCTTCCATCCAGCCCTGGGGATGGAGAACTTTCCCACCATGCACTGGTGCAAAGGCATGCTAATTGGCTAAGAAAAAAAAAAGCAGGAAGAAAATTCTACATGCCATGCTCTTCCCGCCCCCCCCCCCCCCGGTTCCTGCTCACATGCGGCTTCAAGTTTCACCTGGTTGGAGTTTAAAGAGTCTCGGCAGAGGCAGCTGTTTTGGCCTTCTGAGGTTCAGGGTTCATTTGTGCTCCCCGCTTTCTAAAGTAACCGTAACGGACACTCCCTGGCTACCTGAAGAAGTGTGCGTCCACACGAAAGCTTATACCAAGAACAAACTTAGTTGGTCTCTAAGGTGCTACTGGACAATTGTTTTTTATTTTTGATATGTACGAGTTCTGTTTGTGGACTTTAGCTCAGCTTTTAATACTATCGTACCATCTAAATTGTTTTCTAAATTAATTCATCTCAATTTACCTGCCCCTGTTTGCCGATGGATATACAGCTTTTTAACGGACAGGAGGCAGCAGGTGAGGTTGGGGAAAATTATATCGAGCAACAATACCATCAATATTGTTGCTCCCCAGGGGTGTGTCCTTTCCCCACTTCTTTTCTCTCTATACACAAATGAATGTACCTCAACTGATCCATCGGTTAAGATCTTGAAATTTGCTGGAATTGGAATGTTGGAAAATGTACTTGGCCAATAATAAATTATTCCTATTATTCCTATTCCTATATATTTCGACTGCGTCAGACGAACACGGCTACCTACCTGAATCTACTCCCTGGCTAGTACTCCCTGTTTTGTAACTTTCTCATTGCAGCATCTCATCAGCCTATGCATAAGAGTTTCATGGAGAACAGCTACGTGGACTTAGAATCCGGTAGAAAAGGCACAATTACGGACTTCGGAGCTTTGTTTGGAATCTTTAAGCTCCTCCTCATCTTCCTGGGGAAAAGTGACACTTGCCCTGGGCTAGCTGTTGTCGTTCAACGTCTCTATAAACGACTCGGATGAAGGAATTGAGAAGACGCTCAACAAATTTGCGGATGACACCGCAAATGGGAGGTGCATCTAATACCGCAGAAGACAGAATCGGGACACGATATGCACTCAACAGATTGAAGGACTGAGCCCAACCTAACAATAGGGACAAATGTAAGGTTCTACATTTAGGCAGGAAGAACCGATTGCACAGATATAAGACGGGGGACACCTAGCTTGCCAGTAGAGCATGTGAAAAGGATCTAGGGGTCTTAGTAGCTTAACATGAGGCAACAGAGTGATGCAGCAGCAAAAAAAGGCTAATGCTATTCTAGGTTGTATCAACAGAAGCCTAGTGTCCAGATCAAGGGAGGTAAAAGTACCATGCTATTCTGCCTTGGTCAGACCACACATGGAGTACTGTGTTCAGTACTGGGCACCACAATTTAAGAAGGATATTGTGCAGAGGAAGGTAACCAAGATGATCAAGGGTCTAGAAACCGAGCCTTATGCAGAAAGGTTGAGGCAGTTGGGTATGTTTTTTTTCCAGGAGACCGAGAGAAGATGCGATAGCCGTCTTTAAATATCTAAACGGCTGTCACATGGAAGAGGGAACATGATTGTTTTTTCCTGCTCTGGAAAGTAGGACCTGAACCAATGGCTTCAAGTTACAAGAAAGGAGATTCTGACTAAGCACCAGGAAGAACTTTCTGACTGTAAAAGCTGTTTGACAGTAGAACAGACTCTCTTGGAAGGTGGTAGGCTCTCCTTCCATGGATGTTTTTAAGGAAGAAGAAGAAGAAGAAGAGTTTGGATTTGATATCCCGCTTTTCACTACCCAAAGGAGTCTCAAAGATGTTAACATTCTCCTTTCCCTTCCTCCCCCACAACAAACACTCTGTGAGGTGAGTGGGGCTGAGAGACTTCAGAGGAGTGTGACTAGCCCAAGGTCACCCAGCAGCTGCATGTAGAGGAGTGGAGACGCGAACCCGGTTCCCCAGATAACAAGTCTACCGCTCTTAACCACTACACCACACTGGCTCTCCAGTGGTCGGATGGCCATCTGTCATGGATGCTTTTAGTTTATATTCTTGCATTGCAGAGGGTTGGACTGGATGACCCTCAGGGTCACTTGAAACTCTACAATGCTGTGGTTCCATGTTTCTAAGTAGGGGGATCAGTGGAGAAGAAGAATAAAGACCACTTACTAACTTGCAGATGGGACAGACAGAGAAAGAAAGAAAGAAAGAAAGATACAGGAGAAAACTATCCAAAGATGCTTAGAAAGGGCTTCTCAAAGTGGAAGGCTAGGCATTTCTCCTTTGTTCCCAGAAAGAGACACTGGGAACTTCTGTTACTGGGAACTTGACTCCTACTTCCTAAGTCAGGTCTTTGAACTTGTACCAAAGCCCTTCCTTTTACCTTTGAACTAAACAAATATGAGCACATTAAGAGCTACATCTACATTAACTGTATTATTTGCAGAGGTCATTCATTGTTGTTTAGTTGTTTAGTCATGTCCAACTCTTTGTGACCCCATGGACCAGAGCACGCCAGGCACTCCTGTCTCCCACTGCCTCCTGCAGTTTGGTCAAACTCATGCTAGTCGCTTCGAGAACACTGTCCAACCATCTCGTCCTCTGCCGTCCTCTTCTCCTTGTGCCCTCAATCTTTCCCAACATCAGGGTCTTTCCTAGGGAGTCTTCTCTTCTCATGAAGTGGCCAAAGGATTGGAGCCTCAGCTTCAGGATCTGTCCTTCCAGTGAGCACTCAGGGCTGATTTTCTTCAGAATGGATAGGTTTGATCTTCTTGCAGTCCATGGGACTCTCAAGAGTCTCCTCCAGAACCACAATTCAAAAGCACCAATTCTTCAGTGATCAGCCTTCTTTACTTCCATACATCACTACTGGGAAAACCATAGCTTTAACTGTACGGACCTTTGTCGGCAAGGTGATGTCTCTGCTTTTTAAGATGCTGTCTAGGTTTGTCATTGCTTTCCTCCCAAGAAGCAGGCGTCTTTTAATTTCGTGACTGCTGTCACCATCTGCAGTGATCATGGAACCCAAGAAAGTAAAATCTCTCACTGCCTCCATTTCTTCCCCTTCTATTTGCCTATTTTTCTATTTGCTGGCCAAGTGATGGAGTTTGTTGTTGTTGTTGTTTAGTCGTTTAGTCATGTCCGACTCTTCGTGACCCCAAGGACCAGAGCACGCCAGGCACTCCTGTCTTCCACTGCCTCCCGCAGTTTGGTCAAACCCATGTTAGTCTCTTTTAGAACACTGTCCAACCTTCTCATCCTCTGCTTTCACCTTTCCTTGTGCCCTAAATCTTTCCCAACATCAGGGTATTTTCCAGGGAGTCTTCTCATGAGGTGCCCAAGGTATTGGGGCCTCAGCTTCAGGATCTGTCCTTCCAGTGAGCACTCAGGGCTAATTTCCTTAAGAATGGTTAGGTTTGATCTTCTTGCAGTCCATGGGACTCTCAAGTCTCTTAATTTCTTGTTTTTCGTTTGTCTTGTACTTTATCATTTGTATGCTGTTCTCTCAGTTTCCTCATATAGTCCACTTTCCCCCATTTTAAACATGGGCCCTTTATTTAACATTTCTAGGCTGTCCTTCTGGTGGCTTGTGCATCATGAAAACAGTTTTTACAGGAACTTCTACATTTGAGGGGGGCTTGGCTAGTTGATGTTTTTATCCAAGGACAGGCCTTGAAATGTTCTCCCTCCCTAAAAACTGCTAGTTTCAAGGTAAGGCAGATATTTTCGAATCTGATTTACTTCTCCCTCCCCCAGATATTAGGTCTGTAGCCCTGAGTGAAACATTTCAAACTGGGAATTATATATAATTTTGTGGTGAGCAATGAACTAAATCATAGCCCTGAGACCTTGCAGTAAAATCTTGTGAGAAACAGAAGGACAGGACATTGTGGGGACTGAAATGGCAAAATGACCGTGGAACAAGTGAAGTTGAAAACTAAGGGCAATTGGATTTTCATGATTATAGAAAAACGGCAAGTATTTGGATAAAAGCCCTTTTCTTCCAAAATGGTAGAAAAGCCAAATGCCAGTGAAAATCTGGCCAAGCCTTGGTCCTGTACACAGTAAATGTTACACAGGTAACTGTCAACTTGCGCAATGATCTATTGGTGGCTGTAACTGATTGTTGTTGCTGCCAAGTTGGGAGAAATCGGGTCCTTCCTTAAAGAGGATACATGTTGCGGTGAGACCTGGCAACCAAGCCCTGTGTTGTGGGTGGAAATGATTGACAGCCACAACACCCAGTCAGTAGGTCCCTCGATGCAGGGTTCAATCTGGCCAATGGAATGCAAGCTAAACGGATTGAGGGGCCTATAGAGACCCATGCACGTGACCCAGAGCTTCCTCTTTCGGTGCGTGCATTGGAACACCGGCCCACCTCTCCCTACCTTTAGGGCTTTTGCGCTTGACCTTGCTATGCCGTCGTGTGTCGTCTATCATTGGGACAGGGGCATGGCAGGAATTTTTCCCATTTAGCTGACTGGCTGTTGCCATTTGGGTTTCGCCTGCCGCGTAGCAAATCGTCACAACTTATAAGGTTGTGGATAGGCTCCGGTTCAGGTGATAGGGATGGGAGAACGCTCTCGCCATCCCTATGTGTTGGGTATTCCGTTAAAGGAATCCAGGGACTTGATGGTTTGGTCAACCCCTGAGAGGGGGTTGTGCCCGTGCCTGAGTCCAGGGGGGACATTTGGGTGGCGGATAGAGCATGTCCTCGGCTTTCCGCTTATCCAGGTGTTCACCCTTGGCTGACCTATGCTGGAACCCTGGGTCAGCGCTACCTGCAGAGAAGGGAGCTTGTCGAACCAGAGCCTATGCAACCAATCACTTGCTGTAATCAATAAAGTTGTGGCCTAAATTCTGTCAAAAACCAAACCAAAATTTTAGTCTTGTCTGAATTTATTTGGGGTAAGGTTAAAAGGTCTGAACACGCAAAACCTACATGATTTCTATTATCTCTCCGTGATCAAAAGGCAGTCCTGTAAACTCACTATGGGTCAACCCTGGCATGCAGTAAGTTCTAATGCTTTCTGAAACTGAACTGCATGGGAACAGAAAGGCAGGTACAAAAGATTTGATTGAGCTATGAAAGATGCATTTTAAGACCTAGGCATCTGGTGCAAAAAGAGAAGCAGTGCAAGAACCATGAAGGACGATCCTAAACATTAACGTATTGCAAAGATGCATTGTTGTGATTTGTGAAGCATATTGCCCCATGAGCGGCAATTCCTGTGCTTTCTCAAAGGCACCGTTTCTCAGACTGTGCTGGCATAACCGTGTCTCTTGAAACAGCTCTTTATTAAAAGGAACACACTGAAGTAGAAGCCTATTTGTTCCGAACGTGATGGAACGATTGTACTGTACCTGCGGCAGATTTCAGACCAAGGAAAGAGTGAAATGTGTCTCGGACAAGTACTTCCTAAACAACCTCAACATTACTGGGTGATGTGTCAAATGAACAGAAGATTCTGTTTCTTAGACATCTTTAGCCCTAGAATGCAGTGGTGAGGAGGACTTAAAAGTTTGTTTACTGGCTCCATTTACACTGTGCAACAGTATTACAGACAGCTGTTCATACCAGACAAAATTTGGTAATTGTTTGCCATCGAGACCCATGACAAAAGCTGTTGATTTACTTATACACTGCAGCTTATGCCTTATTTTAGACAAAACGATTCACTCTAGCACATGTGTAATAAGAGTATATTACATCATAATGTCACCAGGAAGATAATCAGTGACATATTTATGTGGAGGCTGAACACATGCTAAATTTACAGAGTTAATTATTCTGTAAGGTTAACCCACCTTGGCCGTCATTTATTAAATCACAATAGAAATCATTGGAAGTGGGTTTCAAGAATGAGTTTCGGAACTGGCAAAGGAATAACACACGGATCTGAGGTTCCTTTGCAGCTTCTCTTATGGAGATGACAACTTAGATTGCATTTTTATTTATTTATTTTGAAGCTTACTCAACTACAAGGGATGGAACAAGCTTTAATCCTAGTCCTCATCTATTATTTTTCTTGGCATAATGAAGGTTGAAACCATTGTTTACTGCCAATGACTTGGTTGCAAAGAATAAACATCCAAAGCTCTCAAGAACTACAAGTGATCAGAGCTTGTAATCTGCAAAAAAGATAGGAACAGTCTAAATGCTTTCAAACAATCTGTCAGGTCAAAAAATAATAAGAAGAATTTGACACGTGTGTGTGTATTTGTGGGAAATAGATAGCTACAATGGGCAATGCTTTCAAATAAACATTCATTAGGGCCTAGTTCTTACTGAGATGGCAATCTGCATCACTTCAGACTGCAGATAGAATGTTCTTTCATACAAAAAAAGAAAAAAAAATTCCTTCCACATAGAAAATTAGATATTGGGGGCAAGGATTCTTCTCGATCAGCCTTCTATCTGACACGCTAGTTTTCTTTGTTGAGTGGGGTTTTAAAACTTTTTGGCTGAGGAGTATGAGCCCTCAGGGTCACCGAGAGCTGGGCATAAATCAGGGTGTTGAGTCTGGCAAACCGAATAGCACTGTTAGGAGATACATCGTGAACCCCAATGGCATGACTCTGGAGAGTCAGAAAGAGTGCAAGATTTGATAAAGCGTGTTCTCCTTCATGGAGAGCACGTGTTGCGGTCGGGGCTAGCAAGTCACCCCTCTGCTGCTGGGCGGGTTTGTATGGATGGCCACTACTGCTATTGGGCTCTGGCTGTCGTTGGGGAGATTTCTATGTTGCAACTTGTTGATGGACAGTCCAGAGCCTATAAATGACCCTGCACTCAGCGTCGGAGCCCTCCTGGCTTCGTGCATCGGATCGCCCGCCCTCCCGCCCTGTTATTAGGCCTCTGCGTTGACCTTGCTATGCCTGTCATGGGGTCATCTGCATTGTAGCAGGGGCCTGGTAGGAATTTTTCCACTTGGCTGATTGGCTGGTGCCATTTGGTTTTCGCCTACTGCGTAGCAATTAGTCACAACTTGTAAGGTTGGCGGTTAGGCATTGGTTATAAATTGGTTTAGGAGGGGCAGAGTTGGCTGTGGTTGCCCCTCCTATGCTGCGAAGGGGCAGGTTGGCTGTGGTTGCCCCTTCAAGGCTGCTGCTGCAAGGGGAATTCCGTTAAAGGAATCCAGGGGCTCGCCATGCTTGTCCGTTTCCCCCAGTCGGGGGACAGGGCCCACGCAAGAGCCCCTGGGAGCATTTGGGGAGAACGGGCGCACATTCTCTCCCCAAAGCGTTTTCCTCTATACCAACTCCACAGGCGGGTGGATGTCAGTTCTGTCCCCAGCGGGACAGATAGTCTTAACCAATGCCTAAGCAACCACTCACTTATTTTGTATTCAATAAAGTTGTGGCCAAATTAATGCCAAAAACCTTAAACTTATATCTGGTGTGAAGTGTGTTTTACTTGAGGGGTGGATTGGGGACCTCAACACGCAACCAGAGCTCCCATGCCTGAAACTGTAACACCTTCACAACCAAGTCTCTAGTGACAACATCTTTCTCCCCATGTCCTACTCGCATTGCTTTTTTCCCCTCAACCCCTTGCCTCGCATTTTCTCCTGCATTTTTTTTTTTTGGTAGCCGCTCTGCTTAAAGAGCAATAACAATGCCCACTCGGAAGATAAAAGATGTGCCGTCAGAGAGGGCTCTGATCCAAGAGGCAAAGATTGTGCTTCCCGAATGTATTATCCGTGTGCAGGAGACACAACCCATGAAGGAAAAGAAAGAAAGGAAAACCTTTAGAGGACCAGAATGAATTTTCAGCCTAGGCAGACAAACCAAAGCCTTCTCTTCCCCCCCGCCCCATCCCTTCCTGTCCCCAACAGCTGCTGGTTCTGAAAGGCTGTGGATCTCTTTAAACTCAGGTTAAAGCAATGCCAGGGTTTCCTGATGAGGTGCAGTGGTGGCAGAGCAGGGGGTCGGGAAGGAGGGGTTTAACAGGATGTTCCTATTGCCGGGTTGTGGCTGGGGATCGGGAGGCAAACCTTGTACGCCACCCTGTAGGGGCAGTTCTCTCCCAGGCCCAGAGGAGGCGAGATCACCCGTACTAATGTGTACATATCCTTATACAGGATCCTGCCACTGGAAAGGAAGCACAGGTGCGTTAATAGGGCTGCTCAGGAAATGGGGAAGAGGGTGCAAGTGCATAACTAACTGATGGCGCTAGAGATGTGCAACTTTCCCCTTCCGTCTCCAGCTTGGAAAAAGCTCTGAGCCGCCTGTGGAAAAGATAGCTACCGCTCTCGCTGGGAAGGTTGGTTCTACAGTGTTGGATCCCATCCCATTTGTCAACAAAGCGAGTACGAAAGGGTCAGAGTTGTCTCGATCTGAGGCTGAGAAAAGATGCAGCAGTCTGCCATTAATTAGCAGACCTTAGCCCACATACAGACCCTTATCCATGGATAAGCCAGAAGAGTTTTGCTGGTTATTTAAATGAAGTCAACACACTTTTTAATTTTAATTTTTTTAAAAAACAACACCTTTCAGGAGGTGCTAAATTGGTTTAGTTCCCGTTTTCCAAAAGCGGAAAGCTTTGTGAGGAAATGTCAACGAGTTGCTCAGAGTTGCACCATGAGAAATATGAGGCTGAATCCAAGCTTGCAGTAACGGAACAATCCCCATAATTCCTGACAAGGAGCCACAGATCGAAAGTTATCAGAACATGGCAAATCTATTTAATGGTGAGGCCACTGCGGGCCAAATCACTGGCACAAGAAAAAGCTTTTTTGAGATGTGCAAGGAGGAGATCCCCACCCTTTCCGCTTTTCACAGTGAAATCTGAGTTTAATATTCTCATTCTCTTCCTATTCCTTTGACAGTTTTCCTATTTGGCAAATGATGCATTTGCTTCTCTGTGGAATACTATAGAAGAGGTGTGAATAAGTTCACAACCGAGTTCCTATTTAATCCTGTTTCCCCACTTTGGCCTGTTTCTCACAGAGGTGATAAATCTGTGCCCTGATTCTCACGTAAAAAACTGCCCATACAAATATATCCGTATCTGACCAGACAGAAAGCCAGAATATCAGGAAGAAAACTAGGCTACAGAGCTCTTCTCACTGATATGCTAGTTTTCTATGTAGACACACATTTTGTGTTTGTGGGGACACAGTCACGGGACATGTTATAGCCCAAAGGTAATTGTATCACCCCAGAGACAACCAAATTTCCAGCCACAGGTTGCAGAATTGGTCTATCATGGCTTGCGAGGTTCAGAACCTGTGGTCTCAACTCCCATCAGCCCCTGCCAATGTAGACAATGGTCAGGGGGGATGGAAATTTGGCCGCAGGCTCCTCACCCCCTGTTTGTTGTTTCTTAAAATTACAACTTTAATTCAGAAATGCAATCGTCTTGTTGATTTTTAAATAGACCGATTAAGCAAATACATGCCAAAAAAAGAAGGCGGATATCCAATAATCCTGAGTTTTCACAGCAATGCCAGTTTTTAAAAAGAGAGTCTTAACAAAGTGCAAGACTGCTAAGGCAATAAAAGGTAAAGGTAAAGGGACCCCTGACCATTAGGTCCAGCCGCAGATGACTCTGGGGTTGCAGCGCTCATCTCGCATTACTGGCCAAGGGAGCCGGCGTACAGCTTCCGGGTCATGTGGCCAGCATGACTAAGCCGCTTCTGGTGAAACCAGAGCAGCACACAGAAACACCGTTTACCTTCCCGCTGGAGCGGTACCTATTTATCTACTTGCACTTTTGATGTGTTTTCAAACTGCAAGGTAAGAAAAGGTAAACCATTTTTTATATTTATACGCTGATTACCCCTCCCCTAAGAAAAAGCCAATTCTTATTTTCCCTTTTGTCTAAAACCTAACTAATTCTATCAGCTCCTTAATTGTTCAAGAAAAGAACTTTGACTTTCCTGCTCAAAATGAGCTTGCGCCATGAAAAGAACAGTCTGACGCTACTAAAAGCAGATACAGAGTTCAGAAGAGCAGATATGCTTGCCTGTGGGACCTTAAATACCAATGTTTGTTCCTCACTTTTCACAAGCTGTTTCAGGAGTGGGGAACAGAATAAAGTTGCTCAGCCAGGTCCTGAGCTCCCCCAGGAAAGCCCTTCTGAGACTGGCGCTCTCAAGCAGAGCAGATCCCTGCCCAAAGTGGGGTTTTCAGTTGGTGCCAATTGTAGCCACTGAATTGAGTGCAGGCATTCCCAGTTGGGTCTGCAGCTGCTAGCAATCAGCTACTATGATGTCATCTATGAAATCACATATGATGTCACATGTGGGACAGGTGAGTGCAACTTAGGATCCTTGCCACACATGACTTAGGCATAGGGTCTGGGGGTTCCCCGTGGCTGTGCTATTTGATAAGTAGGCTCTTGCCAATGAGTACCCAATGCCACATTATTTGTTTACTTATATATTTTAAAACATTTTTAGACTGGTCTAAAAATATGCCTGTCCAAATTGCCTGTGCAAAGTGCTTCCTATTACTGAAATATTCTGCTTTAAAAAAACAACAACCAAAAACCACCACAAGAAAACAAAAGTTTTAAGACATGCATTTTTTGTACACATCTTAATTCAAAATGCACATTTTTATATCCATTTGAGCCTAAAATATAAATTTTGGCACTTTCTTGAGGCTAAGTATTTGGAGAAGTGCAAAAACCAAAGGATAGCTGCATTTCAATTCATGAATTAGTTCAGGAAATGTAAATCGGGTCAGTTTACTTTTAAAGGTGCGTTCAAGCGTCCTTCATTGTGTGTGATGGGTTTTGTTGGTATTTACCACTTCAGGCTGATGGTAAGGGACCATACAGTGGTACCTCGACTTACAAATTTAATCCGTTCCGAATGCACATTCGTAGGTCGAAAAATTCGTAAGTCGAAAAAAGCGATTTCCCCATAGGAATGCATTGGAAACGAAAAATTCGGAAAAATTCGTAAGTCGAGTAAACCGCATCTAAAATTCGTAAGTCGAGTAAACCCCATCTAAAACTGCCAACGGATGTCCTTCGGATGTCGAAAAATTCGTAGGCGTGCGGGCACTTTTTTCATTTGTAAGTCGAAAAATTCATATGTCAAGTAATTCATAAGTCGAGGTAACACTGTATATTTGAATGATCCTCCATAATAATAATAATATAGCTGCACACACAAGTGTAGCCTATTAAGGGCAATAGTTCCTGACATTCTAGATTTCTATGTGCAGAAATCTTTGATATATGGGAACGTTTAAAAGGTACATACCCCAATGTGTATAGCAAAGTGGAATAGCCTAATGAGAGCTACGGTGTTGAGAATTTTTCCTGACTGTGTGTTTCAGCTCTGATTTCAAAGGTGATAATCGATATCAACTGCTCTTTACAACCCATATTCTGTGTTACATTCAAGGCTCTACATCATTGCAAAGGAAGGAAGAACTACGGCTGAAAAAATACGAAAGGTCACACACCATCAACTCATAATATCAGGATAACAGCAAACTAGCTGAATTCAGGTAAAACAATAAAACTAGGTTTCAGGTGGGCAAAGGCAGATTCACGGCAATTAGGGGGGTTCCAGAATTGCAAGAGCTCCAGAGAGGGCCCATCGCTTTTCTAGAGCTGTGAGCATTCACACCGATTTTTAAAAGGACTGGAATCTCAGGGTGATCCAAGCCAGTTCTTGGAGAAAGATCAACATAAAAAGGCTTTCAAGTTCTCTGACGGGAAATCTGAGATCTCCAAAGCTTTCTTGTGGTGGCAAACAAATGTCAATGCCAGTTCAGGCTAAGCACTATCCTACACTGGGGTCAGGCAAGTATGTTGAAACACCCATGGGAGACATTCTAGAAAACAATATTTTCTGAAGCATGCCTGAAACTTTTTTTGGGGGGGGGGTGATGTGGGGAGTAGTGAAGACCACCAGCCACAAAACCATTACAATAGCTCACAAAACCAATTACTATAGGACTCACAAAAATGCAGAAAACCCTGACCTTAGAAAATATTAATAAATAAAACCAGAGCTTTAACCCTTAATTCAAACCAGCTCAAACTCTGCATTGTTTGGGTAAGCAAAACGTCTTCCAATGCCACTTCTATGGGGCTTCTCATGGGCACATTGGGAGTCTGAAGGGTTAATTCCCTTCCATTCTGTTAGTCTTGGGCACCATTTCTAAACAGATTTTGCAGAGGGCTTAAAAAACAGGGGGTGCCTACATACCACGCAGCTCTGTCATACTCTGCCCAAATCCTGACAAATTCGTCAAGGTGATGCGGTCCCAAGATGGAGGAATCTCGAGTCAGGTATTCAAAATTGTCCATGATGACAGCCACAAAGAGATTGAGCATCTTAAGTAGGGAGGAAACAAGAAGAAGGTGTAACAAGGAGAGCCTGGAGAGAAATTGGCACAGTTCACATTTCAATGCCAGCCTACCTAATTTATAAGTCCCCACACAATATGCGGCCATCCTTTGAAATTCATACTTCATAATTCATTTTGTGATGCAGTTCTCTAACCAATGCACACATTGGGGAAATGTGGTTAAATTCCATGTATTAGTGAAAACGTCATAGAGAAAGGTATGTTATTAGGGGAAATCGCTTGGAAAAACTGTGTGCATCAGGCAAAGTCGCAAACAAACATGTGTCTGTTGGGAGAAATGTGCACTAGGATCCCGACCTATTTTCACAAGACCCTTAAAAAGAAACACGCAAACCGATGTGGAAATATTGCAATCCGAGTTTTAAGTCTGGAAAGATGAGAAACTGAGAAAAACCAAAATTGACAGGCTCATCCATTCAACAACAAGAGAAAGAGGAAAGGGGTAAGCAGAGACGGGAGAGAGCAGAGGGGAATGTAAATAGAAAAAGAAAATACTGCCAAGCAGGTTCCTGCATGTGGCACAATGACAGCAAAATCCTCTCTCTATGTTCCATGCGGAGGATCCTTCTGGATTCCATTAGGACAGGCACGTCCAACAGGTAGATCAACTTTGGCTCCCCTAAAAAATGCTCAACATTTTAGCCCTTCACACCCCCTCAAACAGGGCTTTCCTCCCACCCCAGAAAATCTCAACAACTTTGACCTGAACCCCTAAAAAATGGGGCTTTCCTCCTCCCTAAAGAAAGCTTAACAACTTTGACCTGAACCCCCCCCCAAAGGGGATAGATCACTGCCAGTTTTTAACTTTGTGAGTAGATCGCAGTCTCTTTGGAGTTGGCCACCCCTGCATTAGGGGTAAAGGGGAAAGGAAAGTGGAACTCACCAAAAAGGAGCAGAAGAAGATGAAGGAGACAAAGTATACGTATGCCAGATTTGTGCCACATCGCTCGTTCTCGTTCTGCCCAGATGTTGCTGTGGTGTCCGACTCACATCCTTTACCTTCCAGGCACGAAAGCATGATCTCCTGCCATGCTTCCCCTGTGGCGCTCCTGCACGCAGAACAAACACATCTTCCAAGTTTACTGCTTCGTTCAGCAAATGCCTCACAATCGATTGCTTCTTGCATCAGCCAACCTCTGCTGCTTCAGAGGAAGACATAGCCACATCGGAGCAGACTGTGATTTGATTCCAGCGGTAGTTTAGGGTGTCTGTGTGTGGCAGGGTAGGGTGGGGAAAGGATCTGCTGTCCCAAAAAAGCAGTGGTCCTAGTTCATGGGTAGGCAACCTAAGACACAGGGGCTGGATCCGGCCCAATCGCCTTCTAAATCTGGTCCACGTGCTTTTACATGAGTAGAATATGTGCCTTTATTTAAAAAGCATCTCTGGGTTATTTGTCAGGCATAGGAATTTGTTCATTTTTTCCTCCAAAATGTAGCCAGCCCCCCACAAGGTCTGAGGGACAGTGGACCGGCCCCCTCCTGAGAAAGTTTGCTGACCCCTGTTCTAGTTCATGAACCATCAGGGTGGATTTGATTTAAATCAAATCAATTTACATCATGATCATGATTTAAAACACTAGTCAGTAAGATTTGATTTACCCTAAATCTTTTTTTCTTTCTTTTTTTCTTTTTTTACAGAAAGACTCATTCTTGCTGGTATAATCTTAATATTTTCAACCAGATCAAGATTTCATTTTTGGACTAATAAATTTTCAGAGTAGTTTTTACAGTTATATAAAAAATCACTGGTTTGGTTATACTATTAGAAATACATAGACAAATAATTATGGAATTATTGTGAAGTTTCATAAGTTAACTGTTTATATTTGGACAACTTTTCTGCTGTACTTTATTGAAAGGAGAAAAATAATCACTAGTAACAAAAACAATTTATTTAGCTAAAACAATAACATTATAGCATATGTATCCATGTTTGTTAACTGATGTGGTTAAACGATTAAAAAAGAAACTTAGACTGAGTTTTAGCACACATTAAAAACTTAAAACAAATCCTTATTTCCTGATGAATAGCCTTTGGACTGTAATGTAACTTAAATAGAAAAACTATCTTTAGAAAGTTTTTTCCTCCAAAAGCATTTTATTTTAAAAATCCGATTTAAATAAAAAAAATCAGTTTTTTAAAAATTATTGATTTTTATCCACCCTGTGCACCATGTAGTGTCACACAAATAGGGGCGTTAGTTGTTGCGGCAGGGAAGGAGAGCAAAAATTAACCCACCCAAGCACTGTCTGCACTGCTGGACAAATTAAACTACTTTATTCAGGTAGTTTACGAAGTTCCCGCATTGATCCCACATCCAGTGAAGCTGGCGAGTTATTTGGAAGTCTTCTATGCTGACCAGGGACCCCCAGGGTGTGTGTGTGTGCTCATCAATTATCAGGATGCCTCCCAAAGCTGGTGCAAATGCCATTTCAAAATAGCCGACGTAAAATTGAGCATAGGATGTCATTATGTCATTAAGGGTAATTGGTGTTAGCTTGCCTTCAATGAGACAATTTATGCTACCCGTGTTAGGAAGAGAGCAGAGAGAATTGTAGCAGATCCTTTACATCCCGGTCATCATCTGCTTGATTTACTTCCATCTGGACGTCGCTACAGGACTTCATATACAAAATCGGCCAGGCACAAGAATAGTTTTTTTTCCCTTGTGCCATTAAATTGTTAAATTCATAGTTGTATAGCTGAAGGAGAGGTAAATTAGGGGGGGGGGGAGTTTCTTTGCTTCTTTGTATTGTGAGAGGAACAGTGTTTGTATGTTTACATTGCAATGTAGCCGAAACAACTTCCAAGTATGTTGGAAAATGTACTTGGCCAATAATAAATTAATCCTATTCCTATTCCTATTATTTTATTGATTTGATTACATTCCATTGGAAAGAAGAGAGGGAGGACACTTAACATAATGGATTATTAGACCCAAGGGGGGAGGGGATTGTGCATGGGATGCTAATCATATGTAGTTGTGGTCATTCTAGCAGGATAGCTGTGTCTCCAACATTGGTAATGAAACATTTTACCATGTATTGGCATTATTATAAAAAAAAAAGGTAAAGGACCCCTGGATGATTAAGTCCAGTCAGAGGCAACTATGGGGCTGTGGCACTCATCTCGCTTTCAGGCCGAGGGAGCCGGTGTTTGTCCACAGACAGCTTTCCGGGCCGTGTGGCCAGCAGGACTAAACTGCTTCTGGCACAACAGAACACCGTGACGGAAACCAGAGCGCACGGAAATGCCTTTTACCTTCCCGTTACAGCAGTACCTATTTATCTACTTGCACTGGTGTGCTTTCGAACTGCTAGGTTGGCAGGAGCTGGGACAGAGCAACGGGATCTCACTCCGCCACGGGGACTCGAACCACCGACCTTCTGATTTCCAAGCCCAAGAGGCTCAGTGGTTTAGACCACATCGCCACCCGCGTTAATTGGAGTCAAAAGTTAGGAAGTGACTACAGCTGCAAACTCATTAGGAGAGCCAAGCTCTTGTAAATCCTGCCTGTTAGTTCAGCTAGAACAAACAGCACACGTTGTCCACAAAGTCCTTTGGGGTCAAACTGTCCTTTCTAGGTAAGCTGCCCAAAGGGGAACTTTACCAATCCCCTCCTTCGGCTTGGCAGCGAGTAGGCGGATAGTCAGTTATTTGTTGGAACAGCTTCCAAAAACTACCGGTAAAGGCAATGTCACATTTTAACCTAAAACACTGGAATGAATCCTTGTATGAGTGTTAAAAGTCCATTTACCTGAAAAGAAGCATCAGTGAACCCAGAAAGCTGCGGAAATTGTTGTGACGATTAATGTGGCTTTCTTCATCGAGTTTGATATTCCCAAAAACCTGAAGGCACAGAGAAATGAAAACCCAGTGGGGAAGATTTGACGACGACAAATACAGCAGTCTCCCAGTTGGGTTAATATGAAGTGTACAAAGTCCTGACTACCTCTTTATTTCACTTCTTCCAAAGTCCCGTGGCACTAGGGCAAGGGAGATAATTGTAGATGGAGGAAGAGAGGTTAGTGTTTTTTTTTTGCAACCAGAGACATGAAAGGCAGCGTGAAAATGCCATTACTGCTAACGGTGTGTTCACTTATGCCACTTTTGTCTCTGGTTAACAGGTTTTCGTAGGGTGCCAGAAGCCTGCAAAGTCTCTTTGACCTGCAGCAAGCGTGGGGCAATGGAAATATGCATTAATTCCATGGAAAGGAAACCCTCTTGCAATCTGTTTCCTGCTCTAAGGTCTGCCTCAAGGCTAGACCAGATCATGCTAATTGCCAAATGGTCCTTCACATGAAAAGTAGAGTAAATTCTATACTCCTTTTTTTTTTAAGGGGGCAATCTCTCATTTAGTCTGCATGGCTAAACACCAGATTGAACAACTCAGGCGACAAATGAAACTGCTCTGCAGGTATAATAATAATAATAATAATAATAATAATAATAATAATAATAATAATATATTATTTTCCCAGCCACTCTGGGTAGCTCCCAACAGAATATTAAAAACACGGTAAAACATCAAACATTAACAACTTCCCTAAACAGGGCTGCCTTCAGATGTTTTCTAAAAGTCAGATAGTTGTTTATTTCCATTGACATCTGATGGGAGGGCATTCCACAGGGCAGGCGCCACCACCGAGAAGGCCTTCTGCCTGGTTCCCTGTAAACTGGCTTCTCACAGTGAGGGAACCACCAGAAGGCCCTTGGAGCTGGACCTCAGTGCCACACTGAACGGGGTATAAATAATAAAGTATTATTATTATTATTATTATTATTATTATTATTATTATTATTATTATTATTACAGCGGTACCTTGGGTTGCAAACACCTCGGGTTACAAACACTTTGGGTTTGACTCTGCTAACCCGGAAGTAGTACCTCAGGTTAAGAACTTTATAAGAATTTATTGACCATTTTCTTATAACAACATATACCCACACCCACACCTACAATTAAACAAATACAAAACAAATACACTAATAAAACAAATACAGACAATGTCAAGTTTTCTTGTTGCATCTTTTCTTTAAAAAGAAAAATTTCTATTTCCATATCTTGACCATTGACTTCCCCTGCCCTTTCTCCTTCGAGTTCATATCCTTAATCTATTTTATAACCATTTCTCCTGAAATTCAAATTCGATTATATAATTACACACAATTATATATTCAACATTTTACTAACAATGCATCATCGTAGCAATATCTCGTCATAATTCTTCTTCCACTAAAATCTTCACCAATCATTTATATCATATCTATCTCTTCTATCCTTTAAACTGCTGCTAATAACATAGTAACTCAAAATATCTCCTTTCATATTCTAACAAAAAATAAAACAAAAAGATTGTTGACAGTATTCACCCTCCTATTTCAAAATTCCATGACAGGCTACTTCAAATTTTACTTAGTGTTTCACCCCACACCCCCTCTGTCCATTATTCTTCTCCTGGTGGCATCAACACTGAATTTCCCTGTAGCTTCCCTCTCCAAGCGTCCACAGATCCAGGCACAGTCTAAAACTCTCCTTGCCACGAGCTCCAGGATGTCCATCTCGTCGTCTCTCAGCTTCTCCGGTTCTTTGTAGCATTCCTTTTCTTCTTGTAAAAACCATAATTCTCTGTCCCTGGCCCCCGAGCTCACACCTCGGGGACTGGATATAACAAATCTTACCGTCGCCTTGGGACTGCCACCCCCAAAAGGCGAGTTTCTTCTCCGAAGTAGCTCACTCATTTCTCTCCATCTTTGCAGACACCCTCTCAGCTCTTTGGCAAGACTTTCTTCCAAAGTATTAAAAGTTTTAAAAGCCTCCTCTGTGGGCAGTTGGTTCTCTTTCAGACCCCCACACAAGACTTTGACTTTCCTGTACAGCAGTTCCACCTTCAAAGCAGTGAGCCTCTGTTCGTCCGTTAGTCCAGAGTTCAGTGCCAGTTCAAGGACGAAGCCCAACATACTGGTAGAGGGGGAGGAAGTGGATATCAAATTTCTGCTCCTGCCTCTTTGTTCGTCGCCATTTTCCTAAACTGGAGCGCAGATACCGCAACTTTAAATGGAGATATTTTCCACTAATTTGCTTCCCAAGAAAAAAGTTTGCCAGTCTCATGAATCAATTTTAAGTACATTATAGCCAATTCTGTAGCAGCAGTTGCTCAAATTGGTTAGCTTCTTTAACTCGAAGGGAAGAAGGCAGGCTGCCTTTCTCCTTCCCCCCGGATCGTTCCAAAAGCTCGGTTTCTGGTCAAATTAGTTACTCACGACCACCGGGTTCCTTTGGCTCCATTCTTCAAAGGTAGAACTAAGACGCTCACTGCGGGCTTTGTCGCCGCATTTGCATCCCGGTTGGGGCATATCCCCGTAAGCCCGGCTCCGTTGTCCCTTCACCCCCACTCCCCCTTTACAGGGGGGGCGAGGGAAGGGTTCGGAGCCTCCGTGGGCGCAGCCGGGGAGCCCAGGGTGCGGGACGCTCTTCCCGCACCCCAACCGGAGCCCCGCTTTGCGGTTGCAGGGCTCCTAACCCCCGGGATGGATCGGGCGCCTCGGAGCCGAAGCAGCCCCGACCACCCGCTGTGGCGTCGCCAGCCGGAAGTCTTCAGGTTAAGAACTTTACCTCAGGATGAGTACAGGAATCGTGTGGCGGAGGCGCAGTGGCAGCGGGAGGCCCCATTAGCTAAAGTGGTACCTCAGGTTAAGAACTTTACCTCAGGATGAGAACAGGAATCGTGTGGCGGAGGCGCAGTGGCAGTGGGAGGCCCCATTAGCTAAAGTGGTATCTCAGGTTAAGAACTTTACCTCAGGATGAGAACAGGAATTGTGTGGCGGAGGCGCAGTGGCAGCGGGAGGCCCCATTAGCTAAAGTGGTACCTCAGGTTAAGAACTTTACCTCAGGATGAGAACAGAAATCAGGTGGCGGAGGCGCAGTGGCAGCGGGAGGCCCCATTAGCTAAAGTGGTACCTCAGGTTAAGAACGGTTTCAGGTTAAGAACAGACCTCCAGAACGAATTAAGTTCTTAACCCGAGGTACCACTGTATCATCATCATCATCATCAATTGAGCTTCTAATGGTAACTATTATTGTTATTATTCATTACCAATATGTTCTGTCCTCAAACCTCACAAACAGCCTCTAGCTCCTTTACCTGCCAGACACAGAGTCTTAGGTCTCCCAGGTGGTGCCTTACCTGCATCCCAATGATGGCATAAATGAAGAAGAGCATTGCAATCAGGAGACAGACGTAGGGGAGGGCCTGAAAGATGCAAACAATGAAAGGTTCTGTTGTATTAAATGCACAGCATTCATTTAAAATATCTTGTATCTTGACGAGCGGTCAGCCATTTATTTATTTTTTACCTTGAAGGACTGCACAAAAGTCCACAGCAGAATGCGGATGGTGTAACCTTGGCGGAGCAATTTTATGAGACGGGCAGCCCGGAACAACTTCAGAAAGCTCATGTTGAAGCTGCTGGTATTGACCAGCTTTAAAATAGACACAGAGAGAAAGAGAGATGGAGAGAGATCAAACAATTCAAAGAAAAGCAAGCGAAAAAGAAGCACACCTATCTCTGTGCCCTGAATAATAATAATAACAACAAGAACAAGAACATTTTTTTAAATTATTATTATTATTGTTGTTGTTGTTGTTATTGTTGTTGTTGTTGTTATTATTATTATTATTATTATTATTATTATTATTATTATTATTTATACCCCGCCCATCTGGCTGGGTTTCCTCAGCCACTCTGGGCGGCTTCCAACAAAAGATTAAAAATACATTAAAACATCAGTCATTAAAAACTTCCCCTTAAAGGAGGGGCAATAGGAAGGAGGAGAATTTCACCTTGCTGTCTGTCAAGATAATTTCTGTAATGCTGCCAATCACGGTGATGAAATCAAAGATGTTCCAGGTGTCGCGAAAATAATTCTGAGGGAAGATTGGGGGGGGGGGGAGGGGGAAGAATAAACCGTGGTGTGAACATCCAAGTAACAGCAAATATAGGGCGAGTCCTTTAAAAGAGGCCCCATGGATACAGAGTACAGTGGTACCTCTGGTCGCGAACGGGATCCGTTCCGGAGGCCCGTTTGCAACATGAAAAGAGTGCAACCTGAAGCGCCGTATCTGCGCATGTGCACGGCGCGATTCGGCACTTCTGCACATGTGCCAAGTGCGATTTAGTGTTTTTGCGCATGCACGCATGCCAAAAACCCAGAAATAACCCATTCCGGTACTTCTGGGTTCGGCGCGTTCATAACCTGTAGCGAATGCAACCAGAAGAATGACTGTAAACATGTTCCATGGGGCCTCTTTTCAAAGACTCACCCTGTACAAAGAGAAGCTGAAACCAATCCCATGAACAAGGGACAGTGTACATTCGTATGAGGTACATTCACTATAACTGGTTTATGTTTATTGATGGAATTCACATACTTGGCAAGTTTGCTCCCATTCTAGTTGGCGGCTGCTTCAAGAAACAGGCACCTCCTGTTCTACCTTATGGACCCACATCAAAGAGGGGGAAAGACAACATTCAGCCCAAAACTAAGGGTCAGAATGGATATGCCACCCATTTTTGCCAAGGCAACATAAGGGATGTAATTTTTTTTTTGGGGGGGGGGGGGGTTATTAGGATTTATAATGGGAAATGCAAAGCTTAATATCAAATATCTTTTTGGGGGGGTTCCAAAACTAAAACATTGATCTAAGAACATGGGGGGGGGGGAGAGAAGAAGAAAAGCAGGGGGAAAGAGAGAGAAGTAAAGAAGAAGAAATAGACAAGAGATTAAAGGAATCTCTTAAAACGGGCTTCCTCAACCTCGGCCCTCCGGATGTTTTGAGACTACAATTCCCAACATCCCTGACCACTGGTCCTGCTAGCTAGGGATCATGGGAGTTGTAGGCCAAAAACATCTGGGGGCCCGAGGTTGAGGAAGCCTATCTTAAAACAAAGCTGGGATTTTTATTGAGTTCATGCAGATCCCAGTTCAACACTGTCAGACCACATACATTCTCATTAACAGATTCCAGAAACTAAGCACATGTCAAATATATTGTACGATGGATCATAAACATAACTTGCTCTCCAGGGGGCCTCATGAAATATATCCCTCCAGAATCTGGCATCCAGTTCGTAGGATACCCAGGGAGCAAACAAGTGCCACATCGGTCTTAGCTTTCCTTCAGACTTCTGGGAAATTGGGCAAGTTGGAGAAATGATACTTAACTAACTCGATAAAAACAATTGATATGACCCAGCAGTACAGGGCATATTTATTTGATGCAAATGAGGCTGCCTATCACCAAAAGGGGACGCGGGTGGCGCTGTGGGTTAAACCACAGAGCCTAGGGCTTGCTGATCAGAAGGTTGGCGGTTTGAATCCCCGCGACAGGGTGAGCTCCCATTGCTCAGTCCCTGCTCCTGCCCACCTAACAGTTCGAAAGCACGTCAAAGTGCAAGTAGATAGATAGGTACCACTCCGGCGGGAAGGTAAACGGCATTTCCGTGCACTGCTCTGGCTCGCCAGAAGTGGCTTAGTCATGCTGGCCACATGACCTGGAAGCTGTATGCCGGCTCCCTCGGCCAGTAACGGGAGATGAGCGCCACAACCCCAGAGTCAGATACAACTGGACCTAATGGTCGGGGTCCCTATACCTTTATCACCAAAAAGCTAATCCCCCGCTACAAACTCTGTAACTCACCAGAAAGCCAAAAGCTATAATTTTCAGGACACATTCCAGTGAGAAAACCATGGTAAAAGCAATGTTCAGGTACTTCAGAGCTAGTTCATAGGTGTAGGGAGCAGAATAGTACTGCCAAAAGAGAGAGAGACAGAGAAGGAAAAGAAGAGTCATAATATCCTCGGTCCCACTTTTATTAAAACAACCACCCAAGAGGTTTCCCGGCCCCTGCAAGAGTTATATTTTCCCATGCGTAATTTGGATGCAAAATTCAGTTAGCAACTAAAGAAAAACAAAACTCCACACATCTTGGAGAAGCCAAGTGAAACATCCGCCACATACAGTTCTCTGATTTGGAGTAACAATGCCCGGCTTGTACAGAACCGGTTTGTTTGAACACCCTTACCCAGTTCGGCATTCTCTGTGGCTTTTTATTCACTGTGAAGTTGCTTGGGACAGCCATTCTGATTACAAAGTGTGGCAAGTGATAAAGGCCCATGGGATTAATTGCAGGGTGCTGGTAGCACAGAAGAAATGCAGTTTCTACACAACCTTTGAGAATATAACTGATGGGGGTGGGTGGGTGCGCTTGCGCATATATATATGCGCATATGAGGGGAAGTTATGAAAACACTTGAAAGCACAATTGAAACACGCATCAAGTGTGGTCTTATGGTGTTATTGCTAAACAGATTGGCGAACAGCAAAAGCTTTAGGTGGGCGCTTCACACGTTGCATGGCAGCAAACTCAGGTTCGACAAAAACTGTACACTTGACAGGGACCCATTGGAAGTGATGGCTTCCTGCATATATGTGCATAGGATCCACGCTTGAGAATAAGTGCTGGTCACATTTACACGCTGAATATTTAACTTAACATATGTATGCGTCAATGACTTCGAGACGTCCATCCAAAAATACAGTTGTACCTTGGAAGTAAAACGGAATCCGTTCCGGAAGCCTGTTTGACTTCCAAAACATTCAGAAACCAAAGCGCGGCTTCTGATTGGCTGTCGGAAGCTCCTGCAGCCAATCGGAAGCTGCAAAACCCGCGTCGGACGTTCGGGTTCCAAAAGAACGTTCGAAAACCGGAACACTCACTTCCGGGTTTCGATAGTTCGAGAGCCGATTTGTTTGGGAGGCAAGGCGTTTTGAGATCCAAGGTATGACTGTATAGAATAAAAGCGATTCTCAGTTGCATCCCCAAATGTGGAAAAACCATTGCTTGGAGGTAGAGCATATGCTTCTTTTTCATAACAAAATAGAAAATTCTTTTCAGTAGCACCTTAGAGACCAACTGTGTTTGTTCTTGGTATGAGCTTTCGTGTGCATGCACACTTCTTCAGATACCTTCAGAAAAAGAATTTTCTATTTTGTTTCGACTATGGCAGACCAACACGGCTACCCACCTGTAACTGGAACTTCTTTTTCATTTAATGCATTTTTTAAACCCACCCTTCAGCCAGCAAAGGCTCCCAGAGTAACTTCAATAAGATCAATAGGAAGACAGTTCTTGATCTTAAAGTTGCATGCAGAAGGTCCATCTTCCATCCCTGGCACTCCCAGGGAGCAGGGCTGGGAAAGAACCTTTCCCCGAGACCACAGAGTGATGCAATTAGTGAAATTAGTCCGGGGTGGGGAACCTCTGGCTCTCGAGGTGTTACCACACCCCCATTACCATCATCCCCAGCTCTAATGGTCAGGGCTGATGGGAGCTGTAGTCTAAAGACATCTGGAGGGCACCAGGTTCCCCATCTGAGCAAAATGCTTCTCAGGTGCATTATAAGGGAGCTTCCCATCATTCACGATTCTCAATTGCTTCATTTTATAGCCAAGGAGCTGAATCAGGAAGGAAGAGAAGGCATCTCCCAGGCAACCATGCTCAAAAAGTTAACTTTCCGGTTGAGCCAGATCACTGTGATTGCCAGGAAGCCGGTCAATGTCGCCCCAGGTTTCCCTCACCTTCATCATTAGAACCACGGTGTTCAGTGCTATCATCGCCATAATGGTGTACTCAAACGATGGGGAGACCACAAAGTGCCAGACCCGGTACTGAAAGGTGTGCCGGTTTTGCGGCATGTAGCGGGTGAGGGGTTTGGCACTGATGGCAAAGTCAATGCATGCTCTCTGGAAGAAGGAGAAGGAGAAGGAGAAGAAGAAGAAGAAGAAGAAGAAGAAGAGAGGAAGAAGAAGAAGAAGAAGAAGAAGAAGAAGAAGAAGAAGAGAGGAAAGAAGAAGAAGAAGAAGAAGAAGAAGAAGAAGAAGAAGACGAAGAAGAAGAAGAAGAAGAGAGAAAGAAGAAGAGAGAGAAGCGAGAAGAAGAGAAAGAAGAAGAAGAAGAAGAAGAAGAAGAAGAGAAGAAGAAGAGAGAAGAAGAAAGAAGAAGAAGAAGAAGAGAGGAGGAAGAAGAAGAAGAAGAAGAAGAAGAGAAGAAGAAGAAGAGAGAAAGAAGAAGAGAGAAGAAGAGAGAAAGAAGAAGAAGAAGAAGAGGAGGAAGAAGAAGAAAGAAGAAGAGAGAAAGAAGAAGAAGAAAATCAGTTGAAGTCAGTTGGCATCCAAATTATTACCCCCATTGCTAATTATTGTATTGTTGCGAACTCACAAAAGTACCCCCTTCCCGACTTATAATCATGAGACCCTTCTAGCCAGCACTGGAATAGTGTGAATCCAGATGTTCAAAATGCTTTGGAAGTATCTGCCTAGCTTCCGAAGCAATAAATAGCCATGCCACCCCTCTCTCGCCACAAGCCTGCCCCCATTTGCGCTGCAGCATTACCTCGTTCTTCTCGAGGCTGCACTCCTCCATCATTTTGTCTCCTTGCTCCTGGAAAGTGATGATGATGAGAGCCACAAAGATGTTAACAAAGAAGAAAGGGAAGACCACAAAATAGACCACATAGAAGATGGACATCTCCATGCGGTTGCTGCGGCTGGGGCCACGGTCCTCCTCAGTGACATCCACCGAATGCTGCAGAACCCTGGGAACGCAGAGAAAGAAAGAAAGAAAGAAAGAAAGAAAGAAAGAAAGAAAGAAAGAAAGAAAGAAAGAAAGAAAGCACAAAGGGTCATATAGAATCATACAGCCAGAAGGGAGCACAAGGGTCATCAATTCCAACTCCCTACAATGCAGGAATGTTTTGCTCAACATGGGACTCGAACCCATGACCTGAGATTAAGAGTCTCACGCTCTACTGATTGAGCTATCATCTACCCTTTGCCGATTGCTCAACCATCCTCAGAGCACTCCTAGGAGACACAACACTGCACAAAAATAACGCGCGGCCCAGTTTAACAGCCTATCTCAGGCTTCCTCAACCTCGGCCCTCCAGATGCTTTGAGACTACAGTTCCCATCATCCATGACCACTGGTCCTGCTAGCTAGGGATCATGGGAGTTGTAGGCCAAAAACATCTGGAGGGCCGAGGTTGAGGAAGCCTGGCCTATCTACACCACATCTATTTATTTTCAAAAAAACATTTATATTGGTTTACAACAATAATTATAAGTCATAAAAACACATCAAGAAAAGTATTTTGTAAAAAATATTGGTAAATGTAAGAAAGAGAGGAAATAATATTGGGTTTAATTGGCAATAACTGTAAATTAGGTTTTTGCATGGAGTCAATGGGTGGGAGCCGGGGAAGTCCACAAGGCTATGATGATATGTGTATTGTAAGTGATTAAATTGGCAAAGTATAAGTGTTCACCCCAGTGAGAGGGTGGTTTATTTGGTATGCTCCTCTTGGTGAGAGAAAGGGGGGTTAGAAAAATTTAATCATGTGCTGTAATTTGACTGTAATTTGGTCATAATTGGAAAAAGCCTAATAAATATTATTTTAAAAAATAAAATAAAAATAAAAACACATCAAGAATTTTTAAAACCAGAGCCCACCAACTCACCATTATGGAAAGGTGTTTCCTGAATTGCCAGCATAACCTTGCGGCTTCGAGAGGTTTTTAGCAGTTTAAAGGCTGAAACAGAAGGCGCCTGTTGAATCTCTGTTGGCAGAGCATTCCACAGGACTGGGCTGGCGACACTAAAGTTATTGCTGTTGGCAGCTAAGCCCGACAGGTAGATATGGGGGGGCTTTTGTTTGCAAGCTCTGCAGGATGAGAGGCCAACTTGATCCAGAAATGTGTCCCTGCTTCATTACCACGAATAAACGAATAAAGGAATGAATAAAAATAAACCTCCTTTTTGGAGCAGCATTTAATCTCTAAACTAGTTTTGCCACTGAAACATAAATGTACCAGGCATTCCATTATGTCTTGGACGAGTTAGGGCTAAGCTCAGACACTTCCACTACTAACCTCACTGGAAAGGGCCAATGGAAGTAGTACTCACTGCGGCCACCCCTCTCCGGTGGAGACAGTGAAGAGGGTAAGCAGAGCCCACATGATATTGTCGTAGTGGAATTCGTGGCGCTTCCATTTCCGGCATTTCACTTCCATCGTGTTTTTCTCATGGTCCACATAGTGGCCTCTGTAAAATGGAGAGAGAGATGGCGATTAGCCTTTCGCTGCCGCGCTGTCAGGGTGAAAGAGGTCTAAGTTGATACTGTAAACAATCCTGTGATCCTCCGAGGAAGCGTGGTGCAGAGAGTTCATAAATAATAATGATGATGACAATAAAAATATGGGGCAATTAAATTCTTTCCTTTTCTTTCCTTGAAAGGGGTGCCCTAAGTCCTGACTCGGTCAAGTAAGAGGATCCCAACGGAGCAGAAAAAGACTATTTATGTATGGGACCACAGCTGCTTGGATGTTATTGGCCCAGAGATGGAAAGAAGATAAAGTCCCCAACAGAGAAGAATGGCAGATCAAGTTGATGGATTATGCCGAATTGCCAAAAAATGACCAGAAGTATCAGAAATCAGGAAGACCAATAAGGAATTGGGGGGGGGATATAATTTATCTTAAAAACAATTGTGAACAGTTATAACTGTAAGCAGGACTGGAATAACACTTGTAGTTTAATGGCGAATTTTGGACATAATGAAGATGTAAAAGATTTCGCTTACTATAAAAGATGCAAGAGGAAATGATTACCAATAGGACTCAAAAAGGGGAGCAGGGAAGTCCAGGAGATTCCTTGGAATCTTGTTTCTATGTTATATATTGGATGTGTTATTGTAAAACTTGATTTGAAAACAAAATAAACATTTTTTAAATAAAATAGAGTGAGAAAGGGGAGAAGCAGGAAGAAGACAACCAAAGGCTACAATACTGTACTACAATACTGTATCCAGGGATGTCCAACCAGTAGATTGCGATCTACCAGTAGATCCCTGGCTGATCCTGGTGGATCGTGGGATCCTTATTGTGTACAAAAAGTTACGGGGGGAAGGGGGAAGCTAAAAAAACTCTGTGCAATCCTCTCCCCAAAAAGCTCAACAAATCTGGGCAATCGACCCACCCCACGCACGCTCCTCCTCCCTCCAATGACAATGGGTAGATCATTGCCAGTTTTTCTTATACTGGGAGTAGATCACAGTCGCTTGGGAGCTGGACATGCCTAGGTGCACAACCCATGTTTATGTGTTGGTGGTGGCAGCCTTTGTTAAAACCGGTCCTGCCCAAAGCAGGGGGGTGGATGACTCCTAGAGTAATCAGGTGTGAAACACAGCAGGCAGGGAGAGGAGGTTCTTAAATCCTCCCCCTGGTTGCCAATCACCTCCCCACAGTCTTTCTCCCAATGTCACCCTCACACCGCCCAGGCTTTTAATATAAGAAGGGTACTGAGTTGGGGGCAGAAGTGCCGATGGAAGTGAGGAGAGGAATACAGGGTGGCAGGCAGCCTATTCCAAGATGGTTCATCTTCCCTCCCCTATGAGCCTCTTTCACTCCAAAAACAGACCTTCCAGCACCCTCTGGAACTGAGGCAGGCCCAGATAGTCTGTGTCTTGCAGTGGGGTTTATATCCAGGTGTGGTTTAGAGCAGGGAGATTACAGGTAAGACCTGGGTGTCCGTCCTTGCTCCACCACACCAGGATTAGTGCAACCTGAAGGAAGATAAAACCGACAGATCAAGATCAAGCCCTCTGCTATAAAGAAAAATGAGGATAAGAATCCATGCTTCTGCTGGGAGTTTTGGAGACTGTTTCCTCCAGTTATGGACCTTGGGTCATAGCATCATAGGACTGCTGAGCTGAAAGGGATGAACTGGAAGAGGAACTGGAGAAGGCCCCCGGGTTTAAATGTCCATGGGGTGAAGGGGTAAAAGAGTATTGGGAAATGATCTATAATGAATTGAAAAAAATGTTTAAAATTACTTTCAAAAAACCCAAACCAGATTCCTTTTTGTTGGGAATACTTCAGGATTAAATCCCCAGGTGTCAGAAAAGGTTATTTGTGTCTGCAACAACTGCGGCCCGTGTTTAGTTAGCCCCAAAATGGAAAACGAGCGATGTCCCAACCAAAAAAAAAAAAAAAAAGGCAATTGAAGTTGACAGAATATGCACAACTTGCAGACTTAACAAATAGAATAAGAGAACAAGAAGAACATGCATTTAGAGAAGATCACGTTTATTGAATATATGGGGAAAAAATTGTGTACAGCTGAAAATGCTGGCAGCGTTAAGAAAAATTCAACCGTGCAAATAAGTTTTGATGGATGCAATAATGGAATACTGAATGGTATAATTTTGTAGAATATGCAGGGATTTAAGATATGTAAAATGAACCAGGGAAAGAGAAGAAGGCAAGTCAAATGTAAAATGGGTATTTGAAATTGTAAAACAGAACATTTTATTAATAAAATGTCCGTGGGCTGGATGGGGGCGAAGTCTGCCAGCTCGGTGTGATCCACCTCAGGGGCGGAGCCAGCACCACAACCTGCCTGCTATTGGTCAAAGGGTTCACCCAGGTCGAGGGAAACCCCTTACCTCCAGTGTACCCACTGGATCCCGGGCCAATGCTGGTGCCACCCTGCAAAGGCGCCCAACCAGAGGTAAGCGACATTGTGCCACGATGCATGGCTAGATGCTTTGCGCTGTACTTACATGCAGTCTTTCTCTGTATCTTTTGAACTGTCTGTACAATAGAAGAATTTGCCCTTGAAGAGCTGAACGGCGATGACCGCGAAGATGAACATGAAGAGCTTGTAGACAATGAGGATGTTGAAGACGTTCTTCAGCGAAGTTACGACGCAGTCAAAGACAGCCTGAGAGGGGAGGCAAACCCAAAGGGTGCGATTCATCATAGGGGGAAACAACCATGGACGCAAACGGCCTCGTTTGTCAAAGCATTTTCTTCACCCGCATCAAGGCAAGCAGCACGTACAGAAAGTGTAAAATCAAGGAAGAACAGGCCTAACCAGCGTCTCTGGCAGCGCAGAGGGTGACAGAGTTTATTTGAGCAGGTAAAGCTTCCCTCATCGCTGCAAAACAAAGGACGCATCTTTTCACTGCAGATGTTAAACAGTCACTGAAAGGCCATCTAGGGAACTGTAGTTTTGCAAGCAGGGGTAGGGGGTCTGTCATATCCTCATCAAACGGCAGTCCCCAGGATTCCTTGGGAAGCAGCCATGGCAGCTGAAACAATATGTACACCAACTAATTCGGTAATCCAGATCCGTTTGCCAGATCTTCCTATTCTACGCAACCATTAGTGGGATAAGATCCCTGTTCTCCATTGCTCTTTGTTACATTAGCAGAACAAGTGTTTTCTTAACGAAAAAGGCAGCCGACAACGGCAACGACTGCCCTACATTGCTTGGCGGGGATCTGCTCTGAACAAAGGTGACTCATCTGAGGGGATATCACAAGTGTTATGTACTGAGTTGAATAGGATCCAAACTGCAGCAGTCTGATTGGTCCTAGAACAATAGGATTGAGATTGCAGCAGTCTGACTGGTCTCAGAACAATAGGATTGAGATTGCAGCAGCTGACTGGTCCCTGAACAATAGGATTGAGATTGCAGGAGTCTGATTGGTCTGCAGGAGCCACCCAATCCAGCTCCAGGTGGAAGTGAATCCGCACTCTGATTGGCATACAGGAGTATCCCGGAATTAGCCAATCACGTGGGGCCCATTGTGTAAATAGTGTATATAAAGCAAACGTTTTGGGGGAACTACATTCCTCACTACTATGAGCTGAATAAAGAGCATGAAATTCACACTCGACTCCGAGTATCTTTCAACAAGTGAAAGCAAGAATACCTTGAGTTTGGGCAACCGCTTGATGGTCTTCAAAGGCCTCAAGACTCGTAGAACACGCAGCGACTTGATAGTTTTTATGTCCCGACCTTTGTTTGTCCTGCACAGGTGAGAGGAGAACAAACCCGCCCAAAACAACAAAACAAAACAAAAGGAAGAGAACAATATGAACCCCTCAAACACAGACTGAACTCAATGCGATCCCGCGGCAAATTATTACTTTCCGACATGTGCACAGGTTGAAAAATAAACTGGATCAAACTGGACCTTCTGGGTGGGGATAGAAAACACATTTATAATATTCCCGGCAATTTTGCTGCTGCCAATTTGGAAACTTGTATTGGTGAACAGGCTGTCATACTGGGAAGCTTGCCTGCTGCCAGCGACGCTCTCATTGCAGGATCACCGGGTTTTGCAGAATGCTGCGTGAAAACCACAGGGCAGCGTTTAAATCACAATACAGTAGGAACAGATTTTAAAATCGAAAATATGGAAACCGTGGTCACGGGCATCAGGCAGCCTGAAACCATTAAAAAGCAAACAAACCAGGCAAGAGCTTTTAAGTGCTCCTCTAACGCTTGCATCGACTGCCTATTATTGTGAGAAAAGACTGAGAAAGCAAGGTTAAAACAGGTGACCTGCACTCCTGCTGAGTTAGGCCATCTGCCGCAAAGACATCATGCGACCATGCTCTAGTGCCCTGAGCTCACATGCCAGGTAAGTTTGAGCAATTCTCTTGCTCTCTCTTTTCATCAAATGGCAGCAGGGAAAAATGTCTCTTACCCAGCATGCTTTAAAAAACAGTTCTGTCAGTGTAATAATCTATAATTATAACCAGTGCTTTTTTCTGGGGGGACGCATGCCCCTAAACATTTTGTGAATCTAACGGGAGAAGAAACAAAACATTTTGTGCCCCTAAACATTTTGTTAATCTAACAGGAGAAGAAACTATTTTTTTAAAAATAGTTTCTTCTCTAGCACAGTGAATCGTGAGTTCCGTTGCTACCTCGTTTCCTGTCACCGTGTTTCCCGTGTCTCAGGCGGAAGCGAGCGTTTAATGTGTGAAGTAGGAGTTGGAATCTAGCACGGTGATTGGTCAGTTTTGCTGTTACCACCTCCAATAGTGACTTCATTTCCTTTCCTGGTGTTTCCTGAGCCGCAGATGGAAGCGAGCGTTTAATGTGTGAAGCAGTGTGGGTTGTGGATGTGTGGTGTTTTACTGATGAAAGTCGGGAAGATGTTAGTGCACACAACCTCATGCCCATGTGGAAGTCACTGGGAGCTGTCAGCTGTGTGATACGAGGTAACGCATGTTCTTTGTACTTTTGTCCATTTACCGGATTTATTTCCCCCGATTTGAACTATAAAATGGTGATTTTCTTGAGTCAAAATGAGAGTACCCCTAAACATTATTATTATTATTTTTTAGAAAAAAGCACTGATTATAACACATAAATAGTCACCTCTTTCTTCTATATAGTGGCATGCAGGGATAAGTAGAGGCATGTGATTAGAGTCTTCCATGCATGCTACAATGATCAAACTCAACACATTTCCAACCCAACCCACTCATGGGGTGGAGAGGGGAGGAGGACTTAAAAGTTTATGGAAGGAAAGTTTCCTGCCTCTCTCTCTCTCCTGGCAGCTCCCCAAAAGCCTTTCTAGGAGCATGTGAGAGGACTGCTGGGAAAGTGGGGGCATTGTCCACAATTGGGTTTGGATCACAAGAGGATGTTATCTTTAAGTTTGCTTAAGGGAAAGTTTCCTGCCCTCTCCTCTTCCTCCTCACAGCAGCCTGCCATGCCAAATTTCCACCAGAAAAGCGAAGCACTTTTACCACGATCTAGCAAGGGCAATACTTGCAAGGGGACAGGTACCCATTGCTAGATGACGCAGTTCCCGTGCCAGCGGATGATGTGTGCATCCCTCAGAAATGGTTGCACATCCGTAACGCCAGACTTGCGCCCCGACCTTTTCTATTATCTGAACAGCTGATCAGTGCCGTTTCTCATCTGACTGGAGGGAGCATTGCTAGGTATTTAAAAGGTTCGGGACATGAGCCCAGAGCCCCACTCCAGACAATAAATTTGGGGTCAACATTCTATACCAGGCTTCAACGCCAAGTATTGTGGTAGCGGCAGCGGGGACAACCCACAAATCAAGTAAAGATTTTGGAGAATGCAGTTAAGCAGCTTCGCTTCAGACTTAAATTAAAAGTATTTAGTATACTTGAAGCTGCATGCAGGCTTCTGGGCGATCAAATTGTTCATCAGCTCTGAGAAAGACGGAGACTTAGCAGTCAAATCCCACTGAGCTCAGCAGGCCGTACTTTAAAGGAAACAGGCACATAACTGGCCTGCATGTAAGCCGAGAATGGAGAAGCAAGGCAGGAATAGAAAAACTAGCCATGCAAGCAAAGACAAGACCGTGAGCTTCAAAATCCTCCATTCAAATCTCACCGCATTCACAAAATTGTGAGCAAGAAACTGCACTGCCTACTGCAATAATAGACAGGGAAGTTGGGAAGGAGATATGTTTCTGTCCTCTTTGAGAAAGCTGCATTCCTTCAACTGACATCTGCACCAGGTGGCAGAAGTCTATAAAACAAGGCCTGCTCATTCAAAAGAAACAGAAAATTCCCCATGCAATATAATTGGACTTTTGGTATAGAAATATGAAAGCTTTTGAATTACACAGGACTCTATCGGGCAGGTACCACTATTTCAGGAGCATATGTAGAATTCTATGAAACTTGAAAACTTGCATAATTCCAGCACTGATAGCCCAGGGCAGGCATAGGCAACCTTCGGCTCTCCAGATGTTTTGGCCTACAACTCCCATGATCCCTAGCTAACAGGACCAGTGGTCAGGGATGATGGGAATTGTAGTCCAAAACATCTGGAGAGCCGAAGGTTGCCTATGCCTGGCCCAGGGGAAGATAGCATCTTGGGACTCAGCTACACAGCTGCAAATAAAACGTTTTACCAGTGTTGTAAAGTGCAATACACAAATACGACACTAGATGGCGACAGTGTGTGGTGCAAAATTCAATGTATTTTTCGAAACATTTTTTCACAATGTTTTTTATATGTGTGTAGATTCCACAACCAACTGTGTTGACCAAAATCTAAATATATTGTAATATATGCCTTCTCCAAACTCATTCAGCTGAATTTTTCTCCCAATTAAATACATTCAATTTTGAGGCTAAAGCAGAGTTTTCTTCTTTTATTAAGAGCGTATTATTTCTGCAATGGTTGGTACGAATACCATTGTTCTTCTCTCTATTTGAGTTCATGGAGGTGTAGATTACATCTGATTTAAAGTCAAGATTGTGATATGCGATGTATTGGCAAGAAGGCAGCCCTGACAATACTATGGATCAAACATCTCAAACTCTTCATTTTATATCACCTCACTGTGATGAAGCAAATCATGGGATGTGACTCATTTACAAAAAACACAAACATGTCCACAGGCAGGGGAGCAAATCATCATGGCAAACACATCACACACTTGGGGGAAAACAAGGACTCAGTGGAGGTGAAACAAGGCACACACCGGAACAGATCGAGATAGATTTGTTTGGTTAAGTTGGCAACGCTGTCCAGTTTCCAACCTCCCCATAAAGTCTGTAAATAGCTGTCAGGTCTGCGTTGGGTTGCTCACGAGTAAGCAGGCATGAGTCCAAACTGTATTTTAACAGTTTTATTGTGCAAACTATTTACAGTGCAGAGTGCTGAAAAACATGACCGTATCAGTCGCTAGCAGAATCCGGGAGTGGCCCCTTCCGGCTGGGACCCCAACATAAGAGTTTCGGTATCCGAAATCTCCGCCTCCCCTCCTTGCGTTTCACCCCTCTGCGCACTTGGGGTGACGGAAATGGCGTGTCTCCCTCCTTGCCCGCTGACATTTGTCCCTATTGAAATTCATTTTGTTAGCCTGGGCCCAGTTCTCCAATCTGCTGAAGTCATTTTGAATTCTGATTCTGTCTTCTGAGGCATTAGCTACCCCAACCCCTGACCCCCAGTTTGGTGTCATCTGCAAATTTGATGAGCACCCCTTAAATTCCTTCATCAAAGTAATTTATAAAGACGTTCCAAACTTGTCCCCTTTAATAGTTCCTTCCAAAGTTCCCCTCTTCCCCTAGCATAGAAAAAGACCACATGTTTGGTAAGTTTAAAAAAGGGTTTACTTACAAACTCTCCAAAGGTCAGATTCATGTGCCTTTCCATACATCAGTTAAAATAGTTGCACAGGCAGTAAAATGTAGCTTGGTTACAAAGTGGTAAAAGTTCCTAAACTTTTGGCATAGGAACCCAAGAAAGGCTGGTGAAAGCCATGCTGCTGAGCTGGAGCAACCAGATCAGACCTTCTCACGTGCTGAATTCTCAGGTAGACTGGGGCACGGGGACAACAAAGACTTGATTACCTGTTTCCTCCCATGGTAAAGGGGAAGTGACATAGCTAAGCCTGGCAGGACATTTTACTCTATGGTATTAACTCTTTCATGCATTGATGCAATAACCAACTAACAATGTTGGTTATATGAGGCTGGTAAGCCCACATTTTCCCACCTCCCACTGAGCATGCACAGTTGTAGTTCCCTCACCCTGAGCAGGAGTGAGGGAGAGGGATTAGGGTTGAGTCAGATGAAGAACACAATAACATGCCCAAATGGGGATACAATAGACTCAGGGCACTCAGAAAAAGAAAATATCCAGGAGAGGCAACTCCTATGCAAACCAGAGCATAATGCCGACAAATTAAAATTGAGAGAGAGAGAGAGAGAATTATGCAAGAGAGATCTGAGCTTTGTAGTTCCGAGCTAATAAAACAAAGCATATGAGGTCTGTGAAAGAACCAAGCCCTCTATCAAGTATCCTTGAAAATCTCTGAAGGATCCTGGTACAATTATGCACTCTTTTTGTAAAGGAAGTACAATAACCAATCTAGCAAAAACAACATAACCATAATGCTAACTAGCCTAACATTCATTAAAACGTGCTCCACACTCCATGTTCAAAGCTCTTGAACGAACATTGGGTTTACACTGACTCATGCTACCTTTCCATGAACCTGCTGGGCTGTGTTATATGCTTCATAATTTTCTGTTTTAGAATTTCTGGCTCTCACGACAGTCCGTGTTGCGGAAGTCCCTGACCTCAACACAAGACAAGAAGATTAACACTCGTATACAAACACACACACACACACACACACACACACACACCCCTAAAAACCCTTATAAATTAGGGTTGCAAGCTTTAATTTGTTTAATTTGGAGATTCAATACCTAAACCTTCAGTAGTTAATTGCTGGACGACATATTTAATCTTATGTTTTTATAGCTGAGGACATGAGTTAAAGGAACTTTTGAGGCTTTCTTAGTTCTGAGTTGTTAATATAATGAAGGCTGAAAAGCATTTTTTAAAAATTATTTCCTTATTATTGCATTTACGGTATATCCTGCCCTTCTTCCATTATGGAACCCAAGGTGGTGTATTTGCAGTTCCTAAACTGTGACCCATCTAGGCACTTATCAGAGACCTGTCTGGCTTCAGCAAGATAGAAGTCTCATGCCTTCAGACCATTTTCTGGTAGAAGATTCATTCTGTCAATAACTGGGATCCAAATAACTACTTTTGGTGGATGCAATAGCTTGGGGATATCCAGTAAGATACATGTTGTTTTTTTAAATCAAACATAACATTATTATCAGGGACTTAAGAATCTCAAAAACTCAGTATGCATTAAATACTGTAGATCTTTTAAAAAAGAAAAAGTTAAAATCTTGAAAGAAAACTCAGCATTACTGAGGAGTTTGAAAAGAAGAAGAATTAGAACTTCAAATTCTCTTGAAGGAAGAAGAAGAAGAAGAAGAAGAAGAGTTTGGATTTGATATCCCGCTTTATCACTACCCGAAGGAGTCTCAAAGCGGCTAACATTCTCCTTTCCCTTCCTCCCCCACAACAAACACTCTGTGAGGTGAGTGGGGCTGAGAGACTTCAGAGAAGTGTGACTAGCCCAAGGTCGCCCAGCAGCTGCATGTGGAGGAGCGGGGAATCGAACCCGGTTCACCAGATTACGAGTCTAGCGCTCTTAACCACTACACCACACTGGCTCACACTGGAAGATGTATAGAACCGATAGGAAAACATCCAACCTCCTGCCACACATCACTCAGAGCTCTTCTCCTGTAAGCAGGCGGCTTCTTCTGTACAATGCCACAAGGCATCTTGGGACGGCTGCTCTGCTCCAAAGGTGGTTCACCAGGTGGGATGGAGAACGCCCATTGGGGAGGCTCCCACCCAAAGCTCCCTTGGACATGCCCACACATACTTCCCACAGTATCTTGAAAAAGGCATGCACGGTGATTTTTAGGAAATGGGCTATATATATTTAAATGCTTTTGACCAATTGGGTGAAAAGGCGGGTAATTTGCAGTACAATCCTATCTGTATCCAGGGGCCTTTGGCCACCTAAACATCCTATTGCCCTTTGAATGTGTTTGTGGGAGGTGGGTTATTGGTTTGTTTTTTGTTTTACGATGTATTTTGTGGTCTCGTTTTGTGTTGTGAGCCGCCCTCCGATCTTCAGGTGAAGGCATAGCTGTCAACTTTTCCCTTTTCTTGTGAAAAATCCTATTCAGAATAAGGGAATTTCCCTTAAAAAATGGAAAAGTTGACAGCTATGGATGAAGGGCGACATACAAATTATTATTATTATTATTATTATTATTATTATTATTATTATTATTAATTCAGTGGAGGGCCAGATTTAGGTTTGATGAGGCCCTAAGCTACTGAAGGTAATGGGGCCCGTTATATGTCCAGCTGTCCTTTGTCAACAACAAATTGTTGCTGTTCTGTGTGTGTGTGTGTGTGTGTGTTGAATATATGTTATATGGTAATTTATGGACCTAATAGTTATCTAAAGCCATTTGCATATAACGAAATATGTATTTTATGAAAGTTATTGGTGAACTGAAATACAACTAAGAAGTATATTTGGGGGGCAAGAGAGTGGGGCCCTAAGCTATAGCTTGTTTATCTTATATGTAAATCTGGCACTGATTCAGTGGGATTTGCTAGCAGGTAAGTAGGCGGAGGTGGTGGCGGGTGGCGCTGTGGTCTAAACCACAGAGCCTAGGGCTTGCCGATCAGAAGGTCAGTGGTTCAAATCCCCGTGACGGGGTGAGCTCCCGTTGCTCGGTCCCTGCTTCTGCCAACCTGGCAGTTCGAAAGCACGTCAAAGTGCAAGTAGATAAATAGGTACCGCTCCGGCAGGAAGGTAAACGGCATTTCCGTCCGCTGCTCTGGTTCGCCAGAAGCGTCTTAGTCATGCTGGCCACATCACCCAGAAGCTGTACGCCGGCTCCCACGGCCAATAAAGCGAGACGAGCGCCGTAACCCCAGAGTCGTCTGCGACTAGACCTAAGGGTCAGGGGTCCCCTTTACCTTTACCTTTAAGTAGGTGCAGGATTGCAGCCTTAATCTATTAATGATTACCTGAGAATAGTTATGCAAATGCTTATACTGAGCAAGCACGGTGGGAAGCCTATAGCCACACTGCCTATGCATGTGTCGCAATTTTTGTATTGTTATTTGCCACGGTCTTTTGTTCCAAGTTCTTCCCTCCAGATACCCTTTCCAGCCACTCGGGGGCTGTATCTCAACAAGCTGCTCCTCCCTAGGTAGAAGAATGCTTAAAATGATCCCGACCCCGTGGGCAGGGCCCCGTCAGAATGACACTGTTATGTACTGAGTTGAATAGGATCCAAACTGCAGCAGGCTGATTGGTCCTAGAACAATAGGATTGAGATTGCAGCAGTCTGACTGGTCCCAGAACAATAGGATTGAGATTGCAGCAGTCTGACTGGTCCCAGAACAATAGGATTGAGATTGCAGCAGTCTGACTGGTCCCAGAACAATAGGATTGAGATTGCAGCAGTCTGATTGGTCCCAGAACAATAGGATTGAGATTGCAGCAGTCTGATTGGTCCGCAGGAGCCACCCAATCCAGCTCCAGGTGGAAGTGAATCTGCACTCTGATTGGCATACAGGAGTATCTCGGAATTAGCCAATCACGTGGGGCCCATTGTGTAAATAGTGTATATAAAGCAAACGTTTTGGGGGAACTACAGTCCTCACTACTATGAGCTGAATAAAGAGCATGAAATTCACACTCGACTCCGAGTATCTTTCAGACACTTTACCCTGGAATCAGCGCCATGCCAGGAGGGAACTGGCATTTATCGAGAGATTATTAACATTAAACTGCAGCAATACGCTCTCCCGGCGTTTTCAGTGTACTTTTAAGATTGCATTCCTGAGCGGTAACAGCTAGTTTCAGATCTAGCACTGTACAATGTATAATTAGAATTATAATTAATGCTATTTCCACCCCCCACCCCCCATTGTGCATTACACTTATCAGCGCCTGGTGTCACCCGCTGCTTTTACTGCTTCAAGTGACCTCCGCTTGCAAGGTTCATCTGTAACTTTCCCCCCAGTTTTCTTCCTCCACATTCACATTTGGCATCCTTTCCAGCATTCATCACAGCAAATTTCACTTCCAGGTGATCCTAAATAGAATAGGCCTCCCTACACATCTGTGGGGCACTTTTCTGTTTCACCACCTGTCCAGTAGTTTATTTATTTTTTTATTTTTTCACCTTACACACAACTTGGTTTCTGGATGACAAGCAGGTTCTAACTCTCCTTCCCTGCCTTCTTCCAGAACAAAATTTTCTGTAAAAAGATTTGTCGGCCAAAGACTTTCTTCTCTAGGCACAATCATTAGTAAATTCTTCTACGCAGGGTTGGGGAGAAGGTAGATTGGGATATACTGGAAGATCTCTAGGTCCTTTGAAATACAATGCACAACTGCTGTGGTTATGAGCTATCCTCACCTCAACCTTAAACTGGGGTAGTTACATAAAACAGCAAGATAGCACCAGCGATATTTTTAGCCTGGCTTATAATGTCTTTTGATTGAAGTTGGTTGCAGCTTCGATTGGAGAGCCTGCTATATTGATTGGTCTCGGAGGAAAGTGCAAATTTCTGCTTAGCCTCCTCTCCAGATCACACTGTGACCTGGATATGTTTTATATTATGGTTTATTTATATACTGCTTTTTGTGCTAGAGGTAGCCAAAGCGCTGAACATGATATTGACGCAAAAGGAAAATGCTACAGACAGTGGCGTCGCTAGGGGGGGCGATGGGGGCGGGCTGCCCTGGGCTCCAGGGAGGGGTGTGACACTTGGCGGCCCCTCCCGCCACTCCCCAAGCCGAGCCCCGCCGCCCAGCACCCCGTCCGGGCCAGCGCTGCTGCTCCCAGCGACCTTGCAAGCCGCCGAGCGCGATCGGCGGAAGGCGCTCATCGCACTTGGCGGCTCTCAAAATTGCCGCGGAAGTAGCAGCACCGGCCGAGACGGAGTGAGCATGTGCTGGGCAGGGCTCGGCTCACTTTGCCGCCCCGGGCAGCCAAGAGGCACCGTTCGCCCCTGACTACAGAAGCACAACTGAATAAAACCAACCAATCAAAGCAGTAGCAAATCACTCAATGCTGAACACGGAGCAGATAAAAAGAGGTGAATCATTCTTTGGCAAGATGCCTAAAGACAGGTGGGACAAACTATTCCCTGCCCCGTCCGAAAATGCATGGGGAGTCCTGCAAATCCGCCCTGCTCTCCGGAAAAGTCCCTTTGGATTTAAAGTCACACAACTTTAAGTGCCAGTGGGTTTTGTTGAGATTGTAATTAATCCTGGATAGCGCTTGTCTCTTTATAAGCTCCAGGACAACTCAGTTTTCCAAAGATCCCTTCAACCACAGTCTCTGCTGCCTGTTGCGGGATGAAACAAGGGGGCAACCCTAAACCCCCATTTTAACACACTAGTTCTTGATGCAGCAGTCATAAGGGAAAGACGGACATTGAGGCAGGAGGAGCTGCTGTCGTTGTGAGCTTTCTAAAGAAACAGGCAACACCTCTGGGCAATAAGCCAGCAAACTTCAGTCGCACGCATAGAATAAAAAAACAAAACAAAAGCGTATTCAGATATGGAAACAGCTTTTCAGGCGTGCTCCTGTGTCTTTAAATTATAAAATGAGAAGCAACTATTACAACTTTCCAGTGAATTTCCAGTACAGCTTTTGTGGGAAAATTGCCTTATTGTCTAGCTTGACTCACAATGTTTCTCCGAATACTTAACCTAAAAAGTGCCTCCCTGCAACCTCATCTCTATTCTTTATAGCAACGGAGAACAAAAACGTTCTGTCTTCTTAATGGCGGCTTTTAAACAACATTGGAAGGTGAGCTACAGGCTCAAAACCCAGCTCAGGTATTGGGAAGAGTGGGAAGAAGAGCAAGGTGTAATTTTTGCTCTAGTTTTTTGCGGAGTTCAAAGCTGCTGGGGGCAGGGAGTTCTCCTCCCCTGAGTTTCAGCTCACAGAGTCACTCTGGCTTACAACTTCCAGTCGCCTCCGTTCCGTTCACAAAAAGGAGCGAGATAAAAGAGAAAATAATTGCCTTCCATTTGTTTTGGACGTGTGCTGGTTTCTGTGTACGGAAATAGAGCGAGAATGACTGGCTGTGGTGTTAAATCCAATTGCCGCCTCACCCACTGCAACAAACCAATAATTTAAAAGCAACGCATAAAGCAACTGACAATTTGCTGTCCATTAACAGTACCCAAACTCTGTGGCCTGAAGCAGACACATACTGAAGGACTAACCATATGCTATAGCAGAGGAGGGGAACCTTTGACTCTCCAGCAAGCAGGGTCTAATCTAATGGCCAGGGATGGGGAGCATCGTCGTTCCGCACCATCTTCAGGGCCAAAGGTCCCCCACCCCTGTGCTACATGACAGAACCAATATTGGATCTCTCTATATCAGGCACTCCAAGTGTCCCTATTTCCCAGGGATGTCCCCGATTTAGAGAAGCCATCCCGGTTTCTGATTTGACCCCCAAAATGTTCCGCTTTTCCTTAGGATGTCCCTATTCTCATGGGAGAAATGTTGGAGGGCACTGAGTTCTGCGACCCCCGAGCCCCCTGAAGGAAATCCTGTATAGGGAAGGCTTTAAAAAAAAGTATTTGATGTTTTATTATGTTTTTATGTATGGTTTTTTTTAATTGGGTTTCATAAACAAGAATCATGTTATACAAGTAAGTATACCAAGGTTTCTCATGTCATTTGTATATCACAAAAATTTCATAATAAATGTGGGAAAAGATCTGCAACATGTGTTTCATTGTTGGTGGCCAGTGTATAAGTTCTTGGTTCATGAATTGGTTAAACCAGGGCTTGTCAACCTGGTCCCTACCACCCACTAGTGGGCGTTTCAGGATTCTTGGTGGGTGGTAGGGGGTTCTACGGCACAAGCTGAATCCTCCTTCCATCGAGCACTGGTGGGCGGTAAGGAAATTTTACCATCGAGAAAGATGCATTAGTGGGTGTTAGGTATAAAAAGGTCGACTACCCCTGGTTTAAACAATTAGGAAGAGAAAAGGGGGGGGAAGAGGGGGAGGGGAATGGTGAGTGGGGTGGGGTCAGGTGGTTATGCTTCTATTCTTCTACTTAGTGTATGTGTGGGGTTTTATGTCAGCATGACTTGTATGGGTTCTCTTACTATTCACTTGTTGTATTTCCTTGGTGGTGAGAGAGGTTGGGGGTGGCCAAGGGTGTGGTTGGTTGTCTTTGGTTGGCTGTAGTGAGATTTGTTTTGTATGTTAGCCAGATGGATTTGTATGCTGTCGGCGGATTCTTGTTCTTGTCTTGTTGGGCTGTGTATGTGATAAAGGGGAAGGTGTCTTCCTCTATTTGTCCCCGCGTCAGTTTCAGTTTCTTGGTCAGTGTGAGGTGTTCAGTGGTTGCTCATGAGTAACCAGCCAGACTCCGAGGTTTCTAAAAACTAAGTTCCTTTATTGTGCAGATATGTACAGTGCAGCAACAACAAGTACGTCTAGCTCATCCTTCGCCAGAGTCCGGGAATGGCCCCTTCCGGTTCTTAGCCCAGCATAAAAGCCGTGGGATGCGGAACCCCCGCCTCCCCCCTCTGCGTCTTTCCCCCCTGCGCAATTGGGGAGACGGAAGAGGTGCCTCCCCTCCAGCCTCTGCTTGGTGCGAGGGCTCTCCTTCCCTGTCAGAGCCCTGACTCCTACTTCCCAGTCCCATCTCTCCCTCCCCACTAGAGGGATCACTGTCCTCCTGACTGGAGGAGGATGAATTGCTAAGCAGTTGGGGCGGGGGCTCGCGATACTGAAAAAGCCCTGGCAACTCCTTGCCAGGAGGTGAGGGCAGCCCCCTGACAGTCAGTTTTTCTAATAAGGCTCTTTCCCATACTATTTGATACCACTGGTCCATGCTTACTCCTGACAGGTCTCTCCAGTGTCTGGCTATGATGCTTCTGGCTGCTGAGAGTAGGTGGGCTATGAGCTCTTTATGATGTGAATGGGCATTATTATCTTGTAAGATGTTTAGTAGGGCCAGTTCTGGGGTGACTTCAAATACTTGTTTAGTTATTTTGCATATTTCTTGTATGATTGATGTCCAGAAGTGTTGGATTTTGGGACATTCCCACCACATGTGGATGTGTGTGCCTGTTTTTATGTATGTTGGAAGCTGCGCAGAGTGGCTGGGGCAACCCAGTAAGATGTGTGGGGTGTAAACAGTAAAATTATCATTATGGAATGGAACGTCCCTATTTTCACTGGGGAAATGTCACAGGGTATGCCATATTGTTGACAAAAAAAAAAAACACAAAAAACCAACCACTGTTAATTTTCAGAAATTTGGCTCTGAAATTACTAACCAGGTGGGCAAAAGCTGTTATATTATATACAAGCACAATAACTGCTCCCAATAATTACAAGAATAAGTTTTCTTCCATAAAGGCCAAAGTGCCGTTCTTGAAAGGAGTCTATAAACCAGTCTACCTTCAAGCTGATCTTTTTATCCAATTGTCATGCTAGTAAATGATGATTCAAATATCCTTTTGCATCTGCAGCACAGACACAAAGTCACTCCTCATCTGGTTCTTCCTTTCCCAAACAGCTTTGAGACTAATAGTTACCCGTATATCTCAGTAAGGTGGCTTTGAAAATTCTGGGTATAAAGGTTTGTGAAAAACTGCAGGAGTTGGACATTTAAAAATCTTTTACAAGGACCACTCGAAGTAAGATGCTGTTACAAGGCTGATATTGGCTGAACAATTCTCCAGTGCTAATGGAAGCGTGGGTTTTGGGTTTTTTTGGCACCAAAAGCTTCATATTTCATATGTGGTCCCCAGAAAGCACAAATCGAAATCAGAGCCTGCCCTAGAACGAGTTCTCTGAATGAGTCTGAATGGCAGTTACAAAGCACTTTTTGATAGCCCTGACTGCACAAAGCACTTTTCTCAAATGAAAAAGAAGTCCATGTAAATGGACAGAAACATAACAGACATAAGCAAAGCAGGTTCTTCCATTCAAGCCATGTCTCCCTCAACTCCGTATTCCCCCAAAAGAGAAACAAAAAGTATAATTACCCCAAAGCATTCCTGTAAGGGCCAGGATGTACAGTCAAAAGCCAGATCGATAGACAGATGGAAAGAAAACAGAAAAGATCAGGAAATGGGCCATCGCCAGAGAGCAAAGGAACAAGGAGGAGACTGTTGGAAGAAGATTTGCATCTGAGAAGAGGAAAAATCCCATCTCCCAGCCTTGCTATCCTCACATTCCACTCCTTCTGCAGTCCCAGAACCCAACCCCCCTTTTCTCCCTTGCCTTGATTCCATTTGCCAACATTACTTATCTCTCTCTCTAGAACCAAGAGCACACCTATAAATGTGAAGAGTGAACACATCAAACATACACTTGCAAACACATGTATCATGCAGTTAGACTCATAAGGGGTGGCTGGCTGGCTGGCTGGCTGCAGCTCCCTGATCTTCAGTTTCCAGCTGCCTGGCAGCTAGTTAGTAAAAACACAAAACACTAATCATGATCCCTAAGGGGTAGAGATGCAATGGCGCTTTGTATGTTTCCAGGTGGAGGATGATTATGGGTGTAGAGGTTTGGAGCTTTTAGAGTTAACAAGCTCAACCAGGTTGTCCCACCCACAGGAGGAAGAGAGTCACCGGAAGACGCTGTGTACTGTGTACTGTGTAATGTGATACTTTTTTCTTTTCTGTGTCCAGAGAACGGAGAAGGGAGAAGACGCAAAATGTCGAGCGTATCTCCCGGAATGGAGATTTATGCCTTGTACATAAAAGCTTCTAGATTAGGAAAGAAGCTGGACTCTGTTGTCTGTAATTGCTGGTATGCTGGTATGCACACACACCGCTGCGTGAGAGAAGATAACTCTGCTGATAGCACAGGAGACGGAAGCAAATGCGCACGTACAGCAGGTATGTGCACAGAGGAAGCGTGCCGGGCTCCGTTAGTGTGCAGAAGTTGGTTTGAAGCCTTTCCAACAATCAAAAAACGCTTCAGGTTATGGGTTCAAGCTTATGCAACCTGAATACAAGGAAGCCCAGTATTAACTGCCCCGATCAACCAATGGTTTAGACGGCAGGCACTGGCAGCATGGACCAAACATAGCATTGCTTACAATGGACAGAAAAGGGACTGGGGGGGTGAGGAGGAGAATTTGGAGAAGTAGAAAGTGGGCTTCAGCACCCAGCTGCTGCTTTGCTCCAAACTGCCCTTTCCTGAAACGGCTATACTTTACAAACCAAAGCAAAGCAAACTCAAGACACTAGTGTTTTTTATTACATATACAGTGTAATGAAGATATGTGTCCTCACTACAGACCCAAACTAGTTTGTTTTCACCCAAGTTATCCAAAGTGCTGTGTTTCTAGAGGGGCAGGTAGGGATCCTAATGCAGGACTCAGAGCTCCTCCTTCGGGGCTCCTCGATAGCTCAGTTGGTAGAGCACGAGACACTTCATCGCAGGGTTGTGGGTTTGAGCCCCACGCTGGGCAAAAGGGTAACAGGCGACTAGATGACCCCCGTGGTCGCTTCTGGCTCTACGATTCTATGTAACGTGTAGTTTTAAGTTTGCCGTGTACATGTGCCCCGAGAAAAAGAACCGGCCGAATAAATAAAGAAGTACTTGTAGGGTTTTCAGGACGGAGTCTTACCTGCTTGGCCCGATGAAGCCAAAATCATAAACATGTTGCTATTGAATCAATGGAATATATTTCCAAATTTGAAAGTGCAATATACTGGTATATGTCAATGGGCACTCTTAGAAGGGATAGCTTTCTTGTTAGGGTGAATGCCAAGCTGATTCATGAGTTGGGTTGGGTAGGGGATGGATGGATGGGTAGATGCCTGAGAGAATGGAGGTGGGTGAGGAGTTCATGACCATGGGGCCCAGCTTATGTATGTCTGGCTGTTCATTTCTTTATTCCTATTGCACATGTTCTAGGGGCAAAACCACAACTATCTGGGGGCCCTTCACTTTCCAGATTGCATTTTTTTGTATGTCATTTTCTCCCCTCCCGCCTTCCTGCAATGTCCTTGCATCATTACAAACACACACACACACACACCCCGTCTCACAAATAAATCTCAAGCAGGTGGCAGAGGCAAAGGCATTCACTGGACTGACACAGCATAGATACCAACCTGGGGAGTGTCTGTGCCAGAGTTTCACTGGCAGCACTGCCCTGAACTGCGTGAGAGCTATTGGAAAGGTGACAATCTGAACGCTGACAGGGGAAGCTCTTGAAGTGCAGGTACTTACGCCAAGGCAAAGGCCATCAGGGCTCCGACCACCACAATGAAGTCCAGGATGTTCCAGAGATCTCGGAAATAGGAGCCATCTTGCAGGATTAATCCCTGATCTATCATCTGCGGAAAAGGTGGAAGCAACTTAGTCATAAAGCCATTGGAATGGGAAAGGGTCACTTTTGTAAACTAAATGTGCTGCTACACGACAGCTTCCGCATCTGATCAGTAAAATGGAAGAGCACATAGTTTTGAAATAATCAAAACGAACAATTTTAAAAGTCACAAGATAGCATAGTTGTCTAGCCATCAATAATGATGCAATCTCCAACAGGAGTTCGTCAGCATAGAACCACATTCCAAAGAGAAGTCACCATTTTATTAAGCAAAAAAATTACTATTACAGCATGATGGCGTTATGATACTATGCCCCTCTTTCGTTTTATATACCATGATTTTATTAAAGCTGCAATGTTACAGCTAGTCAGAAGAGTCTCTTAACATTGATTTAAACCTTGTGTCTCACTTCAGTGTCATGTGCTACACAAACATACACACATATGGGGTGCCATGTACTGCCACCAGGTCTGGGTGCAAGGAGTCACCTGGCTGATGATATAGCCACTAGCTTCTGTAACCTTGTTTTTTAAAAAAAGGATTGGATGAATTTATGGGGGGAACATTTATCAACAGCTATCAGATGTAATGTTCTCGAAGCTGCCAACATGAGTCTGACCAGACTGCGAGAGGCAGTGGAAGACAGGAGTGCCTGGCGTACTTTGGTCCATGGGGTCACGAAGAGTCGGACACGACTAAATGACTAAACAACAACATCAGACGTAATAGCTAAACAGCATGGCTCAGGACACCACTCACTGATTGGCAAAGGGAAAGGGAGACATGCTTGCAAGTTTCCCTTTAAGGAACCAGCTGGCCAGTTTTGCCATGCAGAGGGGCCTTGAGTTTCCTTCCTCAGGGCCGTCATGCCATACAAAATACACCTTTCGATGGTGTGCCCAAGCAGGGGAAAGGGCCTGCTTCATCACAAGGCCCTGATTTAGATAAGCCTCAGCCCCACTAGGAGCTTATGAAAACCAGAATGCCAATTTAGCTCCCCAACTGCCAATCTGGTGCCTAATTTTAGAAGCTCTGCTCTGTGGGAGTGACATTTCCAACATGACAGAGATGCGCAAAAGGTTCTGCTTTAAGAAGAGAGAGAGAGAGAGAGAGAGAGAGAGAGAGAGAGAGAGAGAGAGAGAGAGAGTGGGGTGGCGTATTCAATTTTCTCTTTCTACTCAAGAAACCATTTCACATTCTGTTCCACTGAGGCCAACGCTCATCACCCACAAAGAGGAAGTCACAGAACTTGTCGCTGTAAACCGAGATCGCACCAACAACTCACACCCACGGCTTCTCTTGCCATGCCTAATTTTGGCAAACTCAGCAAGTGCTGAGAAAGTGAGATTATTCTTGGATTTATTTGGTGTGGGGGTTTTTGTTCTTTTTACTAGAAAACTCATCAGCTTTGCTCCCTTCTGCTTCCTTCCCCATTCCCCCACCAGCTTGGAGAGGAATTTCATAAACTGGACTCCAGCATATCAAGGAATCACAAGAAAAGACTTGGAATGTATATGTGTGTGTGTGTGTGTGTGTGTGTTTGCATGTGGGCACAAATAGTTTGAAAGGTGACGCAGCAGCAGAAGTTCATAAGGTGGTGTCAGGCCCAACCCACTCCTTGGCATATAAGAGAGGCCTCAGGTGTGCACTGCAGCCAATTCCTCCCTCCTGTTATAAGAATTTTAAGGTCTCAAATGTAGAATGAATATTCACAAATGCACGCATATCTAAATATATAAACCATGTGTCTGAAATAGCACAGGACAGCAATCCTGAAGCCATTTTGACTCTCCCAATGACCTCAAATATTGCTCTGCAGTAAGGGAGGCAAATTGGGGAAGGCTTGCCATTGTCTTTTTGCTTGCAAATCCTATATTCTGGGCATATTTGTGTATGAATAGGGTGAGCCTGTGACATGGATTCAGGAACTAAAGTATTAACCATCGCAAAAGAATAGCCAGGCTGCCCAGGTAATGCAACCAGCGACCATTATCAGGTATCCTGGCAGATCTGTTGTAGACCTGCCTCCTGTGATGTATGTATGATGATTTTGGGGTTGTCTTTGGCTAAGCTAAGGGGATTGGGCAATGTCCAAAGTCTTTAAAGGTTCCTGCACACTTTTTTTCAGGGTCTGTCCCTCCTTGGAAGGAGGGGAGGGAACTCTGTTACAACAGAACAAATAAATAAATATCTGCCTTGCTTTCCACTGGATCCTGCCTCCACCCATCCTTCTCTGACTGATCATGGACTTAGGGGACTCAGAGCCCCAGGCGGAATTGGGTAACCAAAGCCAAATCCCAAATTTTTACATCACTCCTTGCCTATTTTGCTGACACACGTTGCTCTGCTGGACTTTGCTATTGGCATAGCTGGTCACCGCCTTCGGGGACAGGTTGGCGTTTTTGCAGTTGGCAAATTGGCTCTGGCCCTCTGCTTTCTGCCATCCTCATAGCAATTGTCACAACTTTGGCAGCTTAGGCATTGGGTAGGCGTAGTCTTGAACGGAGGGGAGGTTGTAGACTCTGCCCACCCCTCCGAAAAAGGGGTACCCCATTAAAGAGACCTAGGGGAGATGCTTCTGTCTGCTCCCCAGGTGTAGTCCACTGGGGTAGCTAATCCTTGATGTGGGTCAGGGACTCCTTCACTTTTGGTTGTCCCCAAATGTAAGTCCTTTCTGCAGCCAGGCTGGAAGTGGTGGGTTCTACCTAATGCCTATGCCAAACCTCTTACATCTGTAGTTGTGGCCTGATTTTACCCAAACGCTAGTAGGCATGCCTTTTTATTATTGGAATTTGGGCGGTCCAAAGGTCAGGGAGGTGGAGATGCGTTGCCATGTAAAGGAATGATGGCAAAGCCTCTCCTCTTTCCGGAGGGGAGGGGTTGCGAGCAGGAGCCATTTCCTGCCTTTGGTTGGTCGCCTTGGTTGCCCAGAGGGCCTGGTAGGAGTTTTTTTTTATCCATTTGGCAAATTGGCACCGGCCTCTTGGTTTTTTCGCCTGCCTCGTAGCAACTCGTCACAACTTTATGGTATTGGCGGTTAGGCATTGGAATATTCAATAGGTGATGTAATATGTGTGGTGTGTTGGAGGTCAGGTAGCGGCCATCACCTACCTCCTAGGGGTATCCCTTTAAAGGGATCCGGCGGTCGTGGATCCTGTCCAATGCCCTGCTAGTGGCTAGGGCCATGGCACGACCCCCGGTGACGTCAGGGGAAGCTTCCAGTTGAATTTGCATCAACAAGCTCCTCCCACTGGTTGTTAACCCTAAAGTGGCTGCCCCCCCACGGGGTGGAGTCTGGTGTTGCGCTCTTATCCAATGCCTAAGCCAATACCACTCACACACCGTAACCAATAAAGTTGTGGCCTTATTTTACCCATTAACCTAAAATCATCTGTCTGTGTGCTTTATTTACTCCACGTGGGTGATGGGTCATTGACTTGCAAAGCACTCTGTAGGAATATCAAACCTACCATCTTTCCATTGATTTCATGATTCTTTCCCTTGTTTCTTACCTTGATAACCATCTCAAAGGTGAAGACGCCAGTGAAAACATAGTCAAAATATCTCAGGACCTGCAAAGAGAAGAAGAGAATATATTTCTGATGAAAACACTCACATATTTAAGTATCAGCTGTATTATATGCCTGTTGTTACGTTCTTTTTCAGAATTCCAAACAGCAGCGCTCACAAATTTTCTTCAATCAATTTACCTGCATAAAAGACTGTTGCGGCAAAACAATAAAGAGCCTTGTGTCGTACCTCAGAGACAAACAAAATCATTATGGCATAAGCTTTCATGGACGACATACAGCTCACTTCACCAAACACATGAAGAGGACTCTAGTTCACACAAATGTATGCCATAATGACCTTGTAAGTCTGGAAGGTGCCATAAGACACCATGTCAGCATCCCCCAACCTCATGTTTGGAACTAAAGCAATGAACCCCAGCTACCACAGCTGTTCTGGCTGAGGCTGGCTGGAATCTGTCAAAAACAGGGGCAGTCAACATGGTGCTCTCCAAATTTTGATCCCATCAACCCCAGCCAACAGAGCATGTCAAGGATGATGAGTGATGTAGTCCAGAAACATCTGGAGGACATTCTGGTGGCAACTTCTGGTCTAAAGTATTTTTGGGGAAAGGCTGATCTATGTTCTTTTACTAATGTCGAACCAGTTTTATATACTAAAATGCACAATAAGTAAAGGCAGTGATCAGTGAAACCTTCACTACAGGTCCAGAACGAACATAGACTTTCTAGTAGAAATATCTCTGGAGGTAAAAGGAATCAGAGTGGGAGAGAAGGAATACAAACTACGCGCCTTTGCAGATGATCTGATGCTATCCCTACAAGAACCAGAAAGCAGTGTCCCCAAAGCTCTAGAATTAATTGAACAATTTGGACGTGTAGCTGGCTTCAAACTAAATAAACAGAAAACCAAAGTTTTAAGTAAAAATATGAGTGCAGAACAGATACAAAGATTACAGGAGGGCACCGGCCTCAATTTTGTCAAATCGGTAAAATATCTAGGTATCAATCTCACAGCAAAAAATGTGAACCTGTACAAAGACAATTATGAAAAACTGTGGATAGAGATAAAGAAAGACTTGGAGATATGGACAAGATTGAAATTGTCGTTAATGGGAAGAATAGCCGCCATTAAAATGAATGTTCTACCAAGGATGCTGTTTTTATTCCAAGCCATACCAATTTTGGATAAAATGGACTGCTTCAAGATTTGGCAAAGGGATCTATCGAAGTTTATATGGCAGGGCAAAAAGCCGAGAATCAAGTTTAAGGTGTTGACAGACTCTAAAGAGAGAGGAGGCTTTGCCCTGCCGGATTTAAGACTTTACTTTGAAGCAGCTGCCTTTTGCTGGCTAAAAGATTGGTTCAAATTAGAGAATGTAGATGTGTTGGACTTGGAGGGATACGATAATATGTTCGGTTGGCATGCATACCTTTGGTATGACAAAGTTAAAATTCACAGAACTTTTAAGAGTCATATAATCAGGAAATCTTTGTATCAGGTCTGGATTAGGTATAAAGACTTACTGGAGAGAAAGACTCCTAGATGGATATCACCAGTGGAGGCTAAGGCCTATAAGAGACCAAACATGTCTGCTAGATGGTTGCGATATATGGACATATTGCAACAGGAAGGGGACTCATTTAAGCTGAAAAGCTATGATCAAGTTAAAAGTCAAGTCCCTGACTGGTTGCAATATCATCAGGTACATGAAACTTTCAAACTAGACAAAAAAGTTGGTTTTCAGGTGGAGAAATCAAAACTGGAAACAGAACTGATCGAATCGAACTCAAAAAACCTTTCCAAGATGTACAATCTGTTGCTAGAGTGGCATACTAAAGATGAGTTGGTTAAGTCAACAATGATAGATTGGGCAAAAGATGTTGGTCATAATATTATGATGGATGACTGGGAGAGATTGTGGAGGAAAGATATTAATTTTACTGCTTGCAATAGTTTAAGAGAAAATGTAATGAAAATGCTTTATAGATGGTATCTGACACCAGTCAAGCTAGCTAGAATGAACTCTAAAACGTCGGATGTGTGTTGGAAATGTAAATCGTCAAAAGGTACTTTTTATCACATGTGGTGGTCGTGTTCAGGGGTAAGGGCCTTCTGGGATAAGATTTATAATGAGCTTAAGAAGGTAATGAAAATTACCTTTTGCAAGAAACCAGAGGCTTTTCTCTTGAGCATGACCAATGATGAGATACCCAGTCAGGATAGAGTGTTTTTTATGTATGCCACAACAGCTGCTAGAATTTTATTGGCAAGAACTTGGAAGGGCGAAGAGATACCGACAATTGAAGAATGGCAGATGAAACTGATGGAGTACATGGAGCTTGCAGACCTTACCGCCAGAGTCCGAAACCAGAGGGAGGAGAAGGTGTCACAAGACTGGAAGAAATTTAAAGACTATCTAGTTAATCATGTTAAAATGAATGTTTGAGTGTTTGTGCAGGAATATATAAAAGAATCGGCTTTAGAAGTATAAGTAGAGCTATAATTGTTTAAGAGGATATTATTTGATTGGATAGATTTATTTGTATAAGAAGATGATAAGATATAGAATATGTGTCAAGGAATATTTTGGTTTAGATAAATTTAAAAAACATTAGAATATTGAGTATAAGTTAATGACAAAAGAAATGAAGCTACCTTAAAAGTATATATGTTTTTGAAGACAGAGGAGGGAACAGGGGAAGTCCCCCTTAAGAAGTTAAAACAAGTTTAGAAACAGAGATAAGTATCTAGTAAGGTTTGTATAAGTTTGTTTTGTTGTATGGTTTTGTTGCATTTTTGTATTGTTGATTGTTTACTATGCTTTTATGGTGTTTATGCATGTAGGTTTAATGTTGTTTTGTCTCGTTTTATGGAAAAATAATAAAATCTTATAAAAAAAAAAAAGAAATATCTCTGGGCATGAAGTGAGCAACAGCCAGGCAAAATGCTGCTATTGGATGACCTGATTTAGAACGTGTTTCAGAATCTCTATGCAAGTAGAGAAACACAGGTAGTTCTGGAAAAACCATGGCGAGAGAAAAAGACCACAGTGACGCACAACCTGAATTTACGTTAAAATCTAAAAGCTACCATTGGCCAGAGACCTCTGTGGGCACACAGCAGATTCACATTATCTCCTGGCATCTCTGTGGTGAAAACTTATCAACTTTGTGCTGGAAACTAGCCCAGAGGTTCAACAAGAACTGTGCTGGCATGCAATCACTTTTGGTCTCTTCCAAGAGACCTGCCTGTTTCATGAGGAATTCCTGCTAGAATGGCCTGGCAAATTACGGGCAACACATAGCTGCAATTGGTCAGAAGAGTACCGGTACTTTCAACTCCCTTTGCTGTTGTCACTGAAGCCACTGACTTTAAATGGTTTCACTCTGTCTAGCTTGTGCTCCACCGAGGCATCATGTTTGCAGGGCAGAGTGACTAATAGTGGGTTGTTATTGTTGTTGTTGTTCAGTCATTCAGTCGTGTCTGACTCTTCGTGACCCCATGGACCAGAGCACGCCAGGCACGCCTATCTTTCACTGCCTCCCACAGTTGGTCAAACTCATGCTAGTCGCTTTGAGAACACTGTCCAACCATCTCATCCTCTGTCGTCCCCTTCTCCTTGCACCCTACATCTTTCCCAACATCAAGGTCTTTCCCAGGGAGTCTTCTCTTCTCATGAGGTGGCCAAAGTACTGGAGCCTCAGCTTCAGGATCTGTCCTTCCAGTGAGCACTCAGGGCTGATTTCCTACAGAATAGGTAGTTTTGGATCTTCTTGCAGTCCATGGGACTCTCAGGAGTCTCCTCGTCATCAAAGGGGCTGCTGCAGAAGCTGGTTTGAAAGCTGGCAACCCTCGTCAGCTGCCAATGCTTTCAGGCCTCTTGTGTTTCCTGCTTTTCCTTGTCCTGGGCCTGCTGCCCGTGGCCCTCCTTAAGCCCTTTGCATTCCCCTGCTGCCTCTCATCTGGTCTGTTTGCCTTTTCCCTGCCTCCTTACCCTTAGATCAAATTATGCCTGTTGCCACCTGCGCCCTCCGTCCTTTCCCTCCGACACCCACCCACAGCAATCGCTGCAGAGCACTTACAAAAGCGCCACTTGGAGCAGCCAAAAGCGTAGCCCCCACACGCAACATGCATATTCCTCTCGGCCCACTTGTCACCAAGCGGAGACAAGCTATATACGTGTTCTCCTTGTGACTAGGAACAGACAACCCGTGGAAGTCTCTGTTTCAGGACCCAGCACTGCTATGACTGACTTCCCGATTCCGACATGAAAGCTGCAAGGATCCTTCCCCCGCCCCCCCAAGCTAATTTGCTACGCACAATGGCTAACTAATTACCCGCCTCTGGGACCAGAGAAAACTATTCATCGGATTGGAAATGGGAAGCCGAGGCCAAGCATTATCAGCCTCAGCGGGACAAACGCTCCTTTTCAGTGTTTAAAGTACAGTTAAGTCGGAAGATGCAAGCTCCTGCAGGAGTTTGAAGTTAAAATAAGATGCACAGCCAGCCCTCTCCCCATCTTTTACTCTCAGGGATACCAGGTACCACTGACTTTTCCTTCTTTGCCTCTCTTCCTGTCCCTGCTCTGCCGCTTAAGACAACTTAGTTTTTGTTAAAGAATTTATTCATGGCGTCTCCACTGGGAGGACTAAGTGTCAGGAAGCAGCCCATCCTGTATACAGCCACCAAAAGGGAGCAACTACCAGGAGACAAGCCACACCAGCCAATGAATCCTCCTTGTAACAATAGGCTGTGGTGTGTCCTTGTTCAATCCAGTCTTCCTCCTTTTTCACCTCTGCTTTTGCCTCATTCTGCCCTCCAAGGCACAGGAGCCAAGTCCGACAACTACAAAGGGCTCATGCCACTGCTGACACACTTTTTCAATTGGTCGTTAGGAATGTGCTGCCCAGTATTCTCTGGGCAGCTCACAAAAAAAATTATCTCCAGACTTAATCTCTGTTTTGGTCAGAGGGACCGACTCAAACCTCCGCTGGCTGTGGACCAACTCCACTCCAAAAGAGTCCCGGGTGGTATTTAATCGGTGTGTAAGTGTGTAAGGGATGCGGGTGGCGCTGTGGGTTAAACCACAGAGCCTAGGGCTTGCCGATCGGAAGGTTGGCGGTTTGAATCCCTGTGACGGGGTGAGCTCCCGTTGCTCGGTCCCAGCTCCTGACCACCTAGCAGTTCAAAAGCATGTCAAAGTGCAAGTAGATAAATAGGTACTGCTCCAGCGGGAAGGTAAACGCCGTTTCTGTGTGCTGCTCTGGTTCGCCAGAAGTGGTTTAGTCATGCTGGCCACATGACCTGGAAGCTGTATGCCGGCTCCCTTGGCCAGTAATGCAAGATGAGCGCCGCAACCCCAGAGTTGGACACGACTGGACCTAATGGTCAGGGGTCCCTTTACCTTTACCTTTAAGATCAAGATCAGCCACCTGTCCCTATAAAGGAGGGGTCAGGTCAGCAAACTTTTTCAGCAGGGGGCTGGTCCACTCCCTCAGACCTTGTGGGGGATGGACGGACTATATTTTTTGGGGGGAAATGAACTAATTTCAATGCCCCACAAATAACCCAGAGATGCATTTTAAATAAAAGCACACTTTCTACTCATGTAAAACCACCAGGCAGGCCCCACTCATGTAAAAACACGCTGATTCCCGGACCGTCGGCGGGCTGGATTTAGAAGGTGATTGGGCCGGATCCGGCCCCCGGGGCCTTAGTTTGCCTACCCACGCTGTAAAGGCTGCCTTGGGGTGGAGTTCTATGGTTGCTGCCCTCCTCCCACCACCATGCAGTGATATCTGCAATTACTCCATGGCTTGATTTACCTGGAAATCTTTATTGTGAGAATTTCCAACTTTTAGTTGCCACCACAGAGCAGAAGACCAGCCCAGCCAAGACCTGCTTCTGACGCTTTGCAGGAAGGGAAGTAAAAGTGACTGGGCTTTGCCCACGGAATAGCAAACAGCACTACTGTACTGTCCCAGCCGGCAAAAACTCACTATTTGCCTTTTGCAATCAGAAGAATACTTCGGCAAATCTTTTCCTGTGACATTCAGTGTGTGTGTGTGTGTGTGTGTGTGTGTGTGTGTGTGTGTACTACTTTGCCAGGGAGATAGTTAGGATAAAACCTCATATGTGTATCTATATCGATCTATCTATAATCTATCGAGACAAATATATAAGGTATATGTCATGGGTAGGCAAACTAAGGCCTGGGGGCCGGATGCGGCCCAATCGCCTTCTAAATCCGGCCTGCGGACGGTCCGGGAATCAATGTGTTTTGACATGAGTAGAATGTGTCCTTTTATTTAAATTGCATCTCTGGGTTATTTGTGGGGCATAGGAATTCGTTCATATTTCCCCCCCAAAAAATATAGTCCTGCCCCCCACAAGGTCTGAGGGACAGTGAACCGGCCCCCTGCTGAAAAAGTTTGCTGACCCCTGGTATATGTGAACAATCAAAGACGTAATCTCTAACCATAGCTATCAACCCCCCCCCCCCCTTTAAGGGAGATTCCCTTATTCCAAATAGGATTCCTTGCAAGAAAGGGGAAAAGTTGACAGCTATGACCTCTGCCACAGTACAGCCCAGCAAGAGAACAATTTCTGTGTGTCTCATAAGCATGCGGCCCGGTTCTATACCGGACTGTAAAGAGGGCCTATAGCTGGGAGAACTGGAGCTCATTTAGATTAGGATCTCACGGTGGGGCGAGCATTTTCAGAAAAGCAACAACGGGTTAATCACTTTATTCCTCTCTGAGTTGGTCAGGACAGGGTCCTCCGCTGCCAAGGCAATGCTGCTGGCTGCAATCACCAGAAGGATGCACATCTCAAAATAGCGCAGGTTGACAATGTAATGGCAGACTCTTCGGATTCTGTCAGGGAAAGAAGACAGAGTGGTAAGTGCGATGGATGGCCACCCATCTCTCACATACATTTCCGATCCTTCAAGGCCCTCCCAACTTATCAGTGCTGTCAAGTATCCCGTTTTCCCCGGGATTCTCCCTTATTTCAAGCAGTTTCCCGCTGCTCTCCCTTATTTTTTATTTCCCTTAAATTTCCCGTTTTTAATGGAAGCAGCTCCTCCCCTGCTGGCCAGGGACTGGGTGGGAAGACCTCGCCTACTTGGAGAGAAAAGCCTCAGCCCTCAAAGCAAGTGGGAGCCGTTTCCCGTGCTTACAGGGGGGTGTATCCCTCCCCCTGCATCAGCCCCTATCCGTTGCCGCCGAGCCCCTCAGCCGGCCAATAGGGTTAGCTGGCGGGCGGAGCCTGGCTGCCTTTGAGCAGCTGCTGCTTCCTGTCCTGTTTTGATGGGATCAGACAAGAAGACGATGGGGCTCCATTGCGCGGAGCACATGGCTGCCCTCCTCTTTGCTGGCTGCCCTCCTCTTTGCTCCGCTCCGAGCCCGAGCCTGCTTGGAGTTTACATTGATGCTCCGCCCACTTTTGCTTCGGGCTCCGCCCACCACTGACATGTGACTGTCCCCGGGATAGGTGAGAGTGCTGATCCCTGATTTTCAAATCCGAAACTTGACAGCTATGCAACCTATACCAGTGTACTTGGCATTCATAGAGCATTTCAGAGCGTTTATAGTATTTCAGGTGCATTTTCTCATCGGTGCCAATTCCTGCCGAGGCAAGCAGAATTAGCACCACTGCTAGAGGCAAAACATTAAAGCCCCCTCCTCCCAGGGTTCGAATCTACACCTGCAACTGACTAAAAAAAATTAGTAAAAAGAAAAGAAAAGAAAAATGCATTAATTTAATTGTTAATTGCGTTAATACAGTGACCATGGACAACCTGAAGGTAGGAGCAGTTTTAGCGATAAATATAATCGTACCAGTTGATGAAGGGAAACTTCATCATGGGGCCTGGTCTCTAATGCAAGCATTCCCACAGAAGTTGGTCAGATAACCGAGAGAGAATGACAATATGGTTTGCCTACCTTGGTTTCATTGCTGGAGTGAGGTTTGAACTAGCAAACTTCCCAGCTTCCACAGCTAAGCACTACACTCTGTCAGCACTTCTTAAACACATTTCATTTGGCTCCAATTCTAACTACCGGTATATCTTTTCTAAGAAGCCTGCAAACTGAACAGCCAGGAATCTGGTAAGCTGGAGCACTTGGCTTCATGTTGAATTTTGTAGGGTGGTAACTACCATCGCCATCAGTGCCGTCTTAAAGGGATCGGGCGCCCTGGCGCGACGATCCCTTGGCGCCCCCGGTGGGCCGCCTCTCCGCCCACGTCCCTCCCGCGCTGGCCGCCCCTCGGGAGGGGGGGTGGCCGAGCGGGGGATGAGGGGCGTGGCGCTGCAAGCCGGCCGCCCTCCGGAGCCCCAGCTGGAGCGCTGGGAAGGGCACGCAAAGCCCCGCGGTGCTCCAGCGCCACGCCCCTCATCCCCCGAGGGGCGGCCAGCGCGGGAGGGAGGTGGGCGAGCGGGGGATGAGGGGCGTGGCACTGGAGCGGCACAGCGCTTTGCGCGCCCTTCCCAGCGCTCCAGCTGGGGCTCCGGAGGGCGGCCGGCTTGTAGCTTGCCCGCCGGCGAGCGCCCGCCCGCCCGGCCATGGGGGCGGGCGCGGGTTGGGGAGGGAGCGCCCGGTATGCTGGCGGGCTCGCGGGGGCGCCCCTGGGGGGCCTGGCGCTCTGGTGCACCGCGCCACCCAGCCCCTATTATGAGACGGCCCTGATCGCCATCTACCAATTAGGTGGGTCCTGCAGCGTTTTGCCTTGCAAGACCCCCCCCCCCCAACAGCACAAATTGGGTTGCCCAATACAGCCATGGCATCTTCCATTTTGCTTGCCACTAATACATTCGCAAAAACAAAGCGCTTTCCAAGTGTTGTTAAAGCCTCTGCCTGGGTTGCATGTGTGCGGGACCTGCCACCTTCAGCCTTGACACTCCTGCAATGAGCAGAAAGACCTGAAGGAGGAGTGTAAGCATGTTTGGCTTAATACACTTACAGTCCCTCTAGCAACGGCGGCGAACGGAGGGGGGGCGGGCTATCTGCTTGAACATATGTTCTCCAGAGCTAGCCCGCTCCCCACACATGCTGGATAACCCTAAAATTACCCAGAACCCCGGCTGGGGGGCTGGGAAGGATAAACGCCCAATGCCTGAGCCAAGGTCTCCCTACATCTGAATTTTAATAAAGTTGTGGCCAATTTAATCCCATAGAACGTTGTCATGTGTCATTATTTCCCTCAGGGGCTGCCTGGGGTTCGGGGGACTCCGCCTGGCCATGCAATGCTCAGGCCATCTGAAGCTCAGTCAGCACACATTCACTAGGTTTGCTCCAAGTGCTGTTTCATGACCGCATTTAGTTTATTTAAAACCAGTCTTTTAGTGCTAAAACATCTTTGCTTTTTTTGTTTTTAATGAAAGATAGGTATAGTGCTATAACACCATAATGTTAAAATGTTAAGTTTTGTAGTATGGTGTAACAGTGGTATAACACTATAATATCACAATGCTTTTGAAAGGGTTAATTAGCTAACCTGTATATATTTACCTGAATGTATTGTTAGTCCAGAAGTATAAAATAACTTTTTAAGCTTTTCTTTATGAAACCTCTCTGTAAAGCTGTGAACTTTGATCTGCATTGCACTTCTTTCTGGCAAGCTATGACTAAGAGTCTGGAGATAACAGTAGAAGGCTGACCTTGCACAGAGAGGAACTATTGTCTAGGTCAGAGATAGGATGGCCTTGCTGGAGTGCGCATGAACCAACTCAGGGCTAAATGTCCTTTTGCCTTATATGTACAACAGGAAATGTACAACAGGAAATGTTCCTTATATGGACAAGAGGAAGATTCCTGGGGTGGGAAGATGAGCCAGGGAACTGTCTATAAGAACGGTCTGAAAATTGACTTTTTTGTACTTGCTTGGATGTCTGAACACCGCAGGTACCTCTGCATGCAGAAAATAAATCTTTCTCTCTCTGAAGCCAGCAGCCTCAGGTGTCTTTTCTGCTTCCATGTTTTCTCACCGGGCGCAACCATGGGAACCCGTAGAGGCAAATAAGGCTCCACTTTAAAAGAAAATCAATTTAAAAGACCAGTTGTCCGATGGGCAGAGGTGCTCTACATTATTCACAGAAGGGAATAGAGAAAGCTGCTATGGATATAGCCTCATATAACCAAAATGCTCAACTCTAATTAAGGCATAAAAGGGTTAAGACCATAGAGTAAGCTGTCCTGCCAGGCTTCGCTAGTTCACACCCTGACACCTTGGAAAGAAGGGCGATTCTTTTTCCTTTCACTATATGAACCCAACCAATAAGGGGTCCACTGAGTCCAGTACTGTCTACTTTGACTGGCAGCAACTCCCCATGGTCTCTCTTGGGCCTTTCATATCACCACAACCTGGTCCTTTTAACTGGAGATGTCAGCCATGGGACCTTAGACTTCCTGCATACTGCATGTGCTCTATCTACCTTTCAAAATAGCATCCATTCTGGAACTTGGCTGCGACACTGGAATATGACAGAAATGATGCTGGATATTTTTTTTGGGGGGGGGGGACAACGACATTTTTCACACCAAGGTGATTCAAACTTAGATCTCCCACCTAGATAACAAACCAGCTCACTGTTCCCATTTCACTCGCCAAAGTCTCATAGGCCACTCGGCCGATGGGTCTGGAACTTTCTGCGGCGAAACCTACCCAAATCAACTTGTTTTCTGCGGAACCCTGGCATGTTGCAAAGGGTTCCCAGGAGTGTTTCAAAGCAAGCCTGAAAACCAACATATTATGCATTTCATGCAGAAAAGCTAAGGCAGTGTATCTCACGGGTTTGTGGTGCTGAAGATAAACATCGAGCTGTGAGGCACCATGGGTTTGCCCGTTGCAGATTTCTTCTTTTTCTGCTTCTTCTTCTTCTTCTTCTTCTCTGCCTCTGCATCCTCCTCTTCCTTTGTCTCTGCCTCCTTCAAAGGGCTGGCTTCCCCATCTGTCTTGTTGCTAACTAGAAAGTGAACAAGGACCGTTACTGCTATGGCTGGGGGGGGGGATACATTCGACACCAAGCCAGAAGGGAGTTCATAGGCTGGATGCGTTACTTACCTTATAGCCCCAGAGTTTGGGAAAACAAGAGAGCTGAGGACAAAACAAGAATCGGGGGGCGGGGTGTGTGTGGGCAAAAATATACTTAAAGATACAGTGGTACCTCAGGTTACATACGCTTCGGGTTACAGACGCTTCAGGTTACAGACTCCGCTAACCCAGAAATAACGCTTCAGGTTAAGAACTTTGCTTCAGGATAAGAGCAGAAATTGTGCTCTGGCATCGCAGCTAAAGTGGTGCTTCAGGTTAAGAACAGTTTCAGGTTAAGAACGGACCTCCGGAACGAATTAAGTTCTTAACCCGAGGTACCACTGTACTTTAAAAGATGCAATCATACCAAAAATGGCTGCTTGCATAAGCTCGCAGCAAATAATGGACGCCGAGTCCTGTTAGCAGGACTGTATCTGTTGTGGGCGAAAAAATATTTGTATGTGTTAGGAGGGGGGTAGGCTGGATGCCGAGACCCTTCTAATTCCTGGATCCAGCATGGATTCAATTCCTGGAACAGCAAAGGAAGTGAATCTATATCAGGTGACAAATGAGGGGGGGGGCTCTCCCTCAACACGCTGGTAGGCAGAAAGACAAAGGCAAGAGTGGAGAGTTGGGTTGTATGCGAGCTGGAAGCTGGCAGGCTGCAAGTTGGTTGGATGGGAGAGAGAGAGAGAGAGAGAGAGAGAGAGAGGAGAGAGAGAGAGAGAGAGAGAGAGAGCGGCATTCTCTTGGAACCCAAGGCTGCGGCTATGGGGTAAGCAAGACCCTCTTGTAGTGTTAATGCTGTGAACCCCTCCATCATAGGCTCAGGTTCTGCATTTGTGCAAATAAACCATATATCATAAAGACACCGCCGTCTCTGCTGCCCCTCATTCCGAAACCCGAACCCTGTGTAAGCTCCTGGAACCTCCCTGGAACCTTGCGCCCCTCAGAGATTGGGGTGGCACGCAGCAATATTAATAGCAACAACATTCTGCGCACCAGCAACCCAAATTACAGGCCAAGGAACATAGAATTCTGCAGCCTGTAATTTGCATAATTTATTCTGCAATTGCTACTGTTTTGCACGAGATATTCTGGTCTAGCTAGTCACGGGAAGAACAAAGAGCTCTGCAAAGCTGAGAAGCCGTGCTCCCAAACACTTGACATTTTATTCGGCAATTATTCCAGTTTCCGAGATTTCAAGAGATATTGCCCACACACTGTGGGTGAATTCATGGTGTATGCATAATCACTTGATTATGCCTATGGCTGCCTATGTTGCCATTTCTTTTGCTTCCCCAGATCAGGTGCAGAAATATGGGCCAAAGTTAACAATGGGAATATCACCATCTCTCCCCCTCCATAAGGGCTAGAAACTTTTTTTAAAAAAAAAAACTGAACTGTGTGCGCGCCCATTGGCTCATACTGTACTTTTCTTGCGCTGCCTGAAGATTCGCAGCCTAATTACAGCTCTGTCTGTCTAACACTCCCTTCCCCAGCTGTTGCAATGCAAACGCAGAACTGGCAGGTAGAGGAAGACATTTCTGCAGAAAAGGTGTGAGCAAGGGATTGCTGCTTTACATTCACACCTCCTGGTTCTGCAGTTAGTAAGAAGGTGATTAGGAGGAGATGAAATGGGAAAACGGAGAGAACAAGAGAGGCTGTCAAGCACGGGGGAAAGAGAGACAGAGGCGACTTTAGCAAGGCACTGTTTGGCGATGCTGATTAATTAATACCCAAATTTAAAATCTTTCACCTGGACGGTGAAGAAGAACATTCTTCCAGGTGTTTGTGAATGGCAGGAGAAGGCAGCTGGGCCAAAAGCTAAAGAAACACCCTGCTTGGTGGAATATCCTGCTTCTGACAGCTAGCAGATCTAAGATACCTACTTTGAGAAGCTCACCGATCAGCTCCCAGATTATTCAGAAGGTGCCTTTTACTGGTAAGGAAGGATTAGACCATTTCAGGAAGTAGAGGGCTCTGCTCCCTGGTTTCCCACAGGTTGGCCACCTGTGGGAGAACAGCATCCTGGGCCAGCGGTTTGAACCAGCAGGCTCTTATTTTGTTCTTAGGAAGAATAACAAATTTCAGAGCCACACAGAACTCTTCCTCTGCTTATAACTGTGACCAAGTTGGGCAAACCAAGGAAGTTTAAAACAGCACAGAAACCACAACGATAGAAACGAGCAGATTCATGTTGCATCACTCTGCCCTAGCCTTCCAAAGCTTAAGGGCACCTGCATAGGCATAGTAAGGGGGGCGTAGGGGGCGTACCACCCCATGTTCCATAATGGAGGGGTGACAAATTATCAAGGAACAATTACTGCCCTACTAGGGTGGTTCATAAAAAAAAAAACTTTTTTAAAAAAAAAAGCCTGCTCCAAAGGTCTTATCTTACTATACTAGGGATTATATAGCTAAATATGAAAATTCATGCATGTTGGTTAATATATTGACCCTCCTCCACCAAAATAGCTGTTTTCCTATGTTGTGAAGGCTGAAATTTCAGTTCAGTGGAGCACTTACTGTTCCCAACCCTAACCCTGTGGAAAGCCATCTAATTAGACTTTAATTTGAGTTTGAGATGTTTTTAGGAGGTAATTTAATTATTGTTTGGTTTTATACTAATGTTATATACCTGATGTTAGCCACCCTGAGCCCGCCTTCGGCCAGGGAGGGCAGGATATAAATAAAAGTTTTTTTATTACTACTAGTTGTTTGCCCGCTCGGCCTATGGCAGCAGATGGTGTGGATCATGGGGGATGGGGAAATCCACCATTCATTTTGATGCCAACAAAGGTCCGTATAGTTAAAGCTATGGTTTTCCCAGTAGTAATGTACGGAAGTGAGAGCTGGACCATAAAGAAGGCTGATCGCCGAAGAATTGATGCTTTTGAATTATGGTGCTGGAGGAGACTCTTGAGAGTCCCGTGGACTGCAAGAAGATCAAACCTATCCATTCTCAAAGAAATCAGCCCTGAGTGCTCACTAGAAGGACAGATCCTGAAGTTGAGGCTCCAGTACTTTGGCCATCTCATGAGAAGAGAAGACTCCCTGGAAAAGACCCTGATGTTGGGAAAGATGGAGGGCACAGAGAGAAGGGGACGACAGAGGACGAGATGGTTGGACAGTGTTCTCGAAGCTACTAACATGAGTTTGGCCAAACTGCTAGAGGTAGTGAAGGATAGGCGTGCCTGGCGTGCTCTGGTCCATGGGGTCACGAAGAGTCAGACACAACTGAACAACAACAACAAAAATGTTTCCATAGCTGCATGCTATGAGGGAAAGGAGAGAGAACTTGATGGTGGTTGCTATCTTGCCCCCCCCCCATTAACTTAGAAAGATCAGGACCCTGCCAAGAGCTATAAAAATATATTCTATCAATAAAACACAAAAAGAAGGAAGTGCTTGCGTCCTCTGTGACCACCAGAACTTCCTTTCCGAATGGCCGCCCTTGTTGTGGCATATGGATAAATAATTTGCTTCAAGTCATATAAACTCTGGCTTGGGGTGAGGATTTTGCATCATTTTTTTAATAGCAAGAATAGAAAGAAAGCACTCATCAGAACAAGAGACGGGTGCAGCACAAGACTTGAAATACACCAGAAAAATTCCGCAAGGGAAGAGAGTCTGCAGGACTTGGCATGTGTTGGATTTACGTAACAAAAATTGTTTTGGATTCCTGTCTTCCCCTCGCTTGAAGGACAGCTTTCAGCAGCCCTGAATTGTTCTGTGGCTAGACAATAAAACTGACGGATTGAATTTGCTGTTGTGGGGCGGTTCTGCCTACACAGCCAAGAGATCAAGTTCTCCATCTTTTGTCGCTGGGACTTAGGGTGCAACTAGACGTGACAGCCGTATTTTTCTGATAATGGACATGGGGCAGAGTGGGGGGGGGGTGTAATTTAAAATGCAGCATGTGTGGGAAGAGGGAACTGAACTCCACGAGGGGGGGGGACATAGTTTAATTTTTTCTACCACACCAGGAGAAAAATGGGGGTTAAAATGATCAGGTTTTAGGGAACGCCTGAGTGGAAAGAGGATTTAGCTTCCTGCCCAACCCCCTCTTGCTACATTTCCAATTCCCCCCCCCCCGGCTGCCCTGCTTTGCAGGGATTTGGCAGCACCCCCAGTTCTGTTCATGCAACTACGAACACCATGTCCAGTTTCGACAGGTCTCTCTTGGGAGCATTGCAGCACCCTAGGGGCGCTAGCTTCTATTGTGGCCCCCTGGGGTTTGCACTCCAATGTGCAGCTAGCCAGCATATCAGGCTGGTGGGGAAGAAGGGAGAGAATGGGGCAAGTTCTCTCCTCGCTGCCCCTGCTGCTGCTGCTCTCATCACTGTTGCTCGACAAGCAAGCTGACAGAAGGAGGGGAGTGTGTCTGGATCAGACCCTGGGACGCATATGAACCTTAAAAGCTTGCTCATCCTTTGAGGTGGCTTTCTACAAGTTCCCAGAGTTCATATCTGAAGACGTTTGCTGGCATCTCAGGTGCTGACTTCAGCAATCCCTATGCAATGGATTGTGGGATGTGAAACATGAGAGCAGCCAAATACAACATTTCTAGAGTGGACGTGAAGGTGGTCTCAGTCCTCCAGCTGGAACTTCCTGTTCTCCTGGGATGAGACAAAACTTCCTCTGTGTAACTGGGGATGGGTGTGGCCTCACTTGTGCAGGTTAACACAAAACAGCAGGGGCCAGACTCCATCTTCCTCTTTTGGATCAACTGCTCAAGAGAGCACCTTCTAGTTAGGGCACCTTCTAGTTTCCAGCCAAGAGAGGACAAAGGGGCTTTCTCCCGTATGGAGATAGTCTCCACATGTATACTATTTTCTAAGCTAAAAGTCTGCCTTCTGGGATCTTATTGTGAACAGGATGATCTATGTAAGTAAACTCTTTTTATGCTTTTATAGAAGACTGTGTAGTGTCTTATTTTGAGAGGGATTAAAAGGGGAAAATACCAGGACATTTATTACAGAGGTTCTAGCAAGTCTGAGCAAGCTATCCACTGTGTGTGTTCAAAAAGGGGAATATAAGACTCTGCTAAGTTCTGGGACTTGTTAACTCAAGTTGGAATAGGATATAATAAACAATATATCCTCTCCTGCATCCCTAAACATTCCCACAGTGATGCCGCTACAGTTGAAATCTGCTTCACACAAACAGCTCCCTACATGGATGTGAGAAATACAACCCCCCAGCTCTGTTTTCAAGGTTTAAGCAGCTCTTCCTCCCCTAAGAGCCAGCAGGCCCTTGTCCCCTTGGTCGGCAACTGCTTTTGCCGCAGGGTCATGTTTACAAGGAGGCTGGCCCTACTAAGCCAGAGCCACAACCTATCCCTCACCCTGAAAGGAGCGTCCAGAAAACACGTTCCACGCAGCCATTTTTCCTAGCACATCCCTGTCCCACTTCCAGGCTGGCAGCTGGAGCAGCACCTCAACAGCACCAGTTGCTGATCTCCTGTTATAAAAGGAAACATACATGTTTCTCATTCACTGTCTGTCACAGTCGTGTATTGACTTAAAGTACAGACTTCCATGTGCGAATTGGGCCATCCTAGATATAATGCCACAGAAGGAACTTTAATTGCCTCCCCATGCTGCTTCAAAGTGCAGCCCTTTTCAGTACAGCTGGATTGATTGCTGAAAATCATCCACGTGTTGCGAAATATGTGGGATGTGATACATAAGAAGCATTCAAATACAACATTCCTAGTTTTCCTAGAGTGGACATGCAAGGGGATGTTTGGTCCAGCCAGTCAGAACTTCCTGTTTCCTCCTGGGCTGGGACATACTTCCTTTGCATGTGACTAGAGGTGGGCGTGACCTTACCTGTGCAGGTAACCAAAGCACAAGGCACGCAGCACTCTCTCGCTCTTTGACTTCCTCTATCGTAGGAGCAACAGCTTTTTAGCTAGAGATGCTCTGTTGGCTTTCAGCCAATAGAGGACACTGGGATTATTCCCATATGGGATAGTTCCACATGTATATACTTTGTAACTAAGTCTGCCTTCAGGGATCCAACTGTGAACTGAATGTGAGTAAACTTCTTTTATTGACCTTAAATAAGATTGTCGTGTGTTTATTCTTTCGAGAGGGATAAAAGGGGAGCTCACCAGGAACATACAATTCAGTACTGAATTGTATGATAGTGAGAGGCTTAAACAAGCCTGCAACCAGCTAGCTGCTGTGCGTAAAAAGGGGAATGTAAAACTCTGCTAAGTAAAGGAACTGGCTAGCGAAGGTTAGGAAGGATATTAACAAACAATATATCCTCTCCTGCCTCCCTGAACAATCCCACAAAATCAGGGTGTGTACATGCTGCTGTGCACCAGGCCTTTGAGATGCCCTGATCCCCCATCCCACACACACACACACAAATTGTTTGGCAGACCCACACGGCACTATTCCTCGTCACCCTTGAACAAACTGAGCTTTTTTGTCAAACAGGAAAAGAGAGAGATCCTCACTCTGTACCACAGCAGAGTCTTGGACGTCAATCATGATGGTGGTGCTCTCCGTGGCTTTCTCCATGTTGGCTGTGGCGGAGGAGAGATCAGGTTCGCTCCTGCTGATAGTCCTGCCTGTCTCCATGGGCAGGTCCCCTAGGAGCGCTTGCTCACTTGTATCCAGGCTGCTGCCGTCCTGCTCAGTTGGGCTAGCATCCTTGCCTTTGTCCAGCTCAAGGCGGCCTTCCGAGGGGCTTGGCTCTTGGGGGGCCGCTGCAAACTCGGCATCTTTCGCTGGGGCTTCATTGGTCCTACATGGAGGAGAAGACATGCTGGCACAGAGAGGAAGTGGCAGAGACCAAGGAACTGCGCTGGTGGGCAGTGAGAATAAAAACATTGCCTACAGCATTTGCATAACGCTCCCAAAGCATTTCCAAAACAAAACAAAAAATTCCTTCCAGTAGCATCTTAGAGACCAACTAAGTTTGTTCTTGGTATGAGCTTTTGTGTGCATGCACACTTCTTCAGATACACACGAAAGCTCATACCAAGAACAAACTTAGTTGGTCTCTAAGGTGCTACTGGAAGGAATTTTTTATTTTGTTTTGTTTTGACTGTGGCAGACCAACACGGCTACCTACCTGTAACTGAAAGCATTTCCAAATAAACCAACTCACAAATCATTGCAAAAGCACTGCTTGTGGGACTTCTGCAAGATGTGCCAGCATCCTGTTGGGCAAGTGGTGTAAACACCTCCAGAGGGGTAGCCGCGGTAGGCGGTGTACACACCATATATTTAAAGCACACCTACATCCCCACAAAAAAAATCCTGAGAGCCATATTAAGTTAAGGGCTCTAGGAATTGGTGTAAATAACCGCTCCCAGGATTCTCAAGAGGGTGATTTAAATGCAGGGTGTGTGTGTATATATATATGCAGCCTTAGTTTGCTGCAGGAAAAAAGCAGTAACAACGAATGAGCAAAATTATTATGGCATGCTCTTTGTTATTCCTATTGGGGCGGGGTTGACGTGGCTTCCCGAAGTTTGCCCTGTAAGATCTGAACTGGTAATGTCATTGCTCACAGCCCCTAAACTATAACAGCTGCCAAAGAAAGTTGTGGGCTGGTTTAAAAATAGAGGAGGGAAGGGCGAGAAACTTTAGGCACATCTGCACTCAGCTCACACCATTTGATTGCAAACTTAATTAAAACCAGAATAATTAACACCTCCTGATTTCAGAAATTGGAACAATCATTCCACACAGAAGCATATATCGAAAAACAGTCACACACAGA